>NC_037672.1:126837928-126918361 GCF_003255815.1 Theropithecus gelada
CCACATATACACCATGGAATACTATGCAGCCATAAAAAAGGATGAGTTTGTGTCCTTTGTAGGGACATGGATGCAGCTGGAAACCATCATTCTTAGCAAAGTATCACAAGAACAGAAAACCAAACACTGCATGTTCTCACTCATAGGTGGGAACTGAACAATGAGATCACTTGGACTTGGGAAGGGGAACATCACACACCGGGGCCTATCATGGGGAGGGGGGAGGGGGGCGGGGGGAGGGGTTGCATTGGGAGTTATACCTGATGTAAATGACGAGTTGATAGGTGCTGACGAGTTGATGGGTGCAGCACACCAACATGGCACAAGTATACATATGTAACAAACCTGCACGTTATGCACATGTACCCTAGAACTTAAAGTATAATAATAATAATAAATTTTTTTTTAAAAAAACTAATAAAATGCATTAAAAAGAAAAAAAAGTTTTACAGTTTTATAGTGCAAAAGACATGGGTCTCATTGGGGTAAAATCAAGGTTTTGGCAAAGTTGTCTCCATTTCTGGAGGTTCTAAGGGAAAATCAGTTTACTTACCTTTTCCACCTTTTAGAAGCTGCCCATTTTCTTTGGCTCATGACTCAATTCCTCTGTCTTCCAAGTCAGCAACAACCATTCACACACTGACATCTCTTTTATTTTCGGCAGCAGGAAAGAATACTTTTAAGCATTTGAATAATTAGATTGGGCATACCTGGGTAATCCAGATTAATTTCTCCATCTAGAGGTCCTTAACTTTAATCACACCTCCAAAGCCCTGTTAGCCATGTAGTGCAACATATTCACAGGCTCTGTGGATTAGGGTGTAGATATCTTTGGGGGCCATTATTCTGCCCAGCCCCAATGGCTCTGGGTTATGTTCTGATATCTGGTCCATCACTGTTCTTTTCCATACTTTAATCTGGAAGTTATTTTTTCATTTATGCTTTAAGAATATTTTATATAAATCTATAAATAATTATAGTATATTACATTAAATTTGTATTTAATATACATATTTTAGAGAGACGTATACCTTCTGACATCAGGTTATTGTATCTTTTTTTCAGAGAGATTTCATATTTAATTTCTTTTAATATTATTTCATAGTTTTATTTTTACTGGTTCTCTCTGCCTTCTTCCTTACCTTATTCCTAGGTATGTTCTAGTTTTTCTTCCTATTACGGTGATTGAAATTGTGCTACTATCATGAATAAGATATCTTCTCTCATTTTTATTTGTAGGTGCTTTTTGCAAGAATAGGTGAAAGCTGCTGAATACACATGCATACACACATACGCACATGCATATATGTGTATATATGAATACACACACACATATTAATATATACATTATTAAAAATTAGAGCTTCTAAGCTAAACAAGGCATATAACTATTTCATTAGCAAAATGTGATAGCTTTATATATTCTTTTTGAGACAATACCAAATAATTGTAGGAACAAGCTCCCCATGTTGTTTCGGATTTTAATTGAAATTATCTAAATGTTTTAACATTTAGCCCATTTGCTATTATGTTTCATAGATAATTGTATTAGTCCAGATATGTAAGTGTTTTAACATTGAGCATTTTTGCTGTTATATTTGATAAATAGATAATTGTATTAAGTTTTTTTATTCCTATTGTACATGGAATTTTAATTAGACATACCTGCTAAAAAGTATCAAATGAATATTCAGTGTCAATTGATTTGTAATAAGGATTTTCTCCTTTAATGTGTTGACACAATGGGGTATGTTGGTAGATTTTTTTTTAACATTAAAACAACTTTACATTCCTGTAGTAAACCCTAATTGTCATAATATACAATTCTTTCCATGCATTATTGGAGCCTATTTTCTAATAGACAATTTAAAAATGTTCATCAATATTCAATGATGAAATAAGTCTTATAGATTTCTTTTATAACTATCTAGCATATTTTGGAATTATTGTTATGCTGGCCTTATAAAAAATTGTGAAAATTTTTGTCTTTTTACATGGTCTGAAATATTTTGGGTAAGTTTGGAAGTATCTGCTCTTTAGAAATTAGATTACACTCAGCTATGAGTCCACTGGGCTCCCTACTTATTCCAATAGCATATGTTTAATCATTTTTCAAAAATCATGGTTTTCACTTTGTGAAGTGTCAATTTTGAAAATTTAGATCTTGCCAGACAATTTTTCTTTCTTTTAGATTTCAGATTTGTTGCCACAGAATTGTTAGCAGAAATTCCATATAGTTTTATCCATCTTCCACTTATTTGTGTTTAGGATATTTCCCCCAATTCTTTAAAACATCTCCCTAAAGCAGCTTTTGTCTGCTCACGCCAAAAAAATTCTGTTTATTCAGATCTTAAACTTATGATCAAAATTATATTTAGAAAATGTTAATGAAGATATGAATCACATTTACTTATAAACATATATGCATATTTCCCAAACTTTTCAGAGAACACAAAATACCGTGCATATGCATATTTGGCTTTGATAACAATAATCAGAGAAGCATCTTGGTACTTACTCTATTACAATTCTAAATCAATTTGGGAACAATGAAAAACGGGGAAAACAACATGTATATGTAATTGTAATGCTATGATCTGAATGTTTATGCCCCACCCCCCAATTCATATGTTGAAATCTAATCACAAATGTGCTAATATCAGGAGGTAGGGCCTTTTAAAGGTGATTAGATCGTGAGTGCACCACCTTCATTAATGGGATAGGTGCCCTTATGAAAGAGGCCCCAGAGAGTTGCCTTGACTCTTCCTCCATGTGAGTGGACGTTGAGCAGTTGCCATCTACAAACCAGAAAGCAGACCCTTACCATGCACAGAACCTGCTAGTGCCTTGATATTGGACTTCTCATTCTCCAAATTTGTGAGAAATATACTTTTTTTCTTTATAAACTACCCACTTTATGGTATTTTGTTACAGCAACTCCATTGGTCTAAGACATGTAATCTTACGTTTCCACTAAAATGTACAGTAATTTTTCATCGTTACTGTAAATCCTCAAGGTCCTTATTATTTTTAGATTAAAAGTGTGGAAGAATGAGACTATGCAAATAAAACACTCTATAGCCACACATATTCTTTTCAGGATGAAATTCATAATGTTTGATTTCAACTGACAGCTCTCTTGTGTGTGTATGTATGTATGTGTGTGTGGTAGGGGAGGGTGGAATTGGATGGCATTTGGCTGTCATTGAAATTGTGTACACCTATGAGAAGTACTCCTATTTCTTGGTTGAAAGAGTTGACTAGTATAATGTTCTTACCAAAGTTACAAGAAAAAGCAGTGTTTTTAATAGTGTAGCATCATTAATGCATACAGATGCACACACATGTGTATGTAAATACATATATAGAAGGGAAATCTTTTCATAATCCAAGTTGATAAAACCCATAGTTTGCTTGGGACATGTATTGGTTACCTTTTTCGTACTGCTGCAGATCCTCTTGGCCTCATCTATCTGTAATATGGATAGATAACGATACATAAGACACCATTGCAATGACCAGTTCTGTGTGGGCTCCAGCAGGTTCATGCAAGTTTGACCTAGTCTTAGATTTGTGCCTCTCAGTCTCTGCATTTGTGGTACATGCAACTTCAGAGGCATTAACACTTTTGGGGATGAATAACTGACCAATGAGGAAAAGAAACTGATGAATCAATGTTCCCCTTTGTCCCCTAAGATGTATGATACATTCATCTGAGGGCTGTAGTCCTCCTTTATAGGACTCTTCCAGGCTATTTCATGATTGCTTTTAGTACTCTTATCTGTCTTTTGCAACTGACAAACCATTCTGGATAAAAGTTTCTGATTTTATTAGGGCATCATTGTCTAAGTATGATGGGGTATGCGTTTCTCAGCCTGTTGTAATAAAAATCACTTTGAGAGATGTCTTCTCTTCAAATATCATGAGACTTAAACTCTCAAGGAGCATTCTTCCATTAATACCTCAGGGAATAGTCTCTCAAAGTCTACCTCTTGCAAATTCACCAAAATGTCACCTAAGACAAAATGTACAGAATACTAACTTAAAGGTTTAATGAAAAAGTTTATAAAAGTTATATGGGAAAGGAGTTTTACATTTCTGAATCTTTCTAAACCAAAGTCCAAAGAATGTATTGATTCTAAGTTAAGCTTCCAAGATATTTACTCTAACAAAGATATGTGAAACATTACCCAGTACCTGGTCTTAAGTGTTAGGTTTTTCTTTCTTCCTCATTTAATACTCCTCATATCATATGAAAGACCTCCAGAGTCTTTCATGATATTTGCCTCTTTGTAGGCAATTTCCTGAGGTTTCCTGAATCATTTCTAGCCATTAAGTGAAATCTATAGGTGAGTCTTCCCTTAAGACATAATCAGGCCTTTTAATGCATTACACATTGCTGCTTTATGTTTCCTCTCAGCCAACAGCATGACTATGCCTTGTGGAGCACATACCTGACAGGGCCTGAGCAGTTCATATTCCTGAAATGCCGAGCAAATATGTATTTCATATGGATTTCATTTTTTTGAGTCTGAAAAAATTAAAAATCCACAATTATTTTGTAAATTCTAACATTTGTAAATAGTTTAGACCACAAAGTGAATTTGTATAACTATTTATCATCACCATTTGTAAACTGTTGCTGTGAATTCACAAGGAAACATTTTATAGGCGTTAATCGTGTTTCAGAGATTTGGTTAGACATGCCCTCAAGGAGCTCATAGTCTCATGAAGGAGTTTACAGTCTATGAAATTGCCTTATTCAATTGCCTGGAAATACAAGGTACTTTGATTTCTAATCCCTCCATTTAATCTAGGCTTAAAAAACATTAAAAAGAAGAAGTACACTGTTTTAGAATATTTGGAAATTTAGAAATTTTAGCCTATAAAACATAAGCCATTTTAAGTTGTCAATTGGATGAAACATCTACTAATTCCAAGCAGATTTTGAAAAATTTTTATTTCTTCAAGAATTATGTATTACTTATTTTGGGGGAATGAACTTTAACATACATCAACTTGCAAATAGAAGTAAATTCTTTGCATTGACATGGTTTATACACATGCATCTGTTTGCCCATTTGTTTAGGAAACATTTAATAAATTTCTGCTGTGGACCAGATGTTATGCTAAATGCCAAGAATACAATACCGAAAAAAGCAAACGTAGTCTTTACTTTCAGGCAGCCTACATTCCATTCTATGACAGTAAATAAGCAAACAAATATGCAAAGTAATTATAAATTATGCAAGACAAATACAAGGGTGATGTGCTAGGCAATACATGTGGTTGTCTTTTAGATAGGGTGGTCAAGAAAATTTCTCTTGGGAGGTGACATTTAAGCTGAAAGAGTCAAGTACATCAGAAAGAGATGGGCAAACATCTGAGGAAAACATCCTAGGGGAGGCAGAGATACAATAAATAACTTACAAGACCTTTCCAGACTGCATTACAGGGGGAAGGACCAGTGTTAAGAAATGAAGGAGATAGAAAATAGAGGCCAAATATTGCAGGGCCTGTAGGCTATGATGAAGCTTCCATTTTACTCTAAATTCAATGGCAAATCAATGAAGGATTTCAAACAGAATTTAGATTGATATTAAAATACTACCAGTTACATTGTTTTCTAAACAGACATTAAAATACACAAGAGTTTCAGCTCAGTGTGTGTGTGTGTGTGTGTGTGTGTATATATATATATTTTTTTTTTTGAAACTATGTGTGGAGCAAATATGGGTAGTGATAAGGTTGATGTGATTAATACTGGACCAACAGCAGAATGAAACCAGTTGGAATCATGTGACTCTAGGTTTGAGGAAATGAATCCAGTCTGAAGGAAAGGAAAGTCTCAAAGAAGTCTAAAGAAAATGCTGTGTTACTAAAATCGTCACTGAAGAAAAGAGTAACCAATCGAATTGAATTTAGTTTGGAAGAGATAAATATTATACATTATTTGTTTGAGATGAAGAAAACTAATTCTTGTGGGAAAAATCAATTCTTGGGAAAACAGGTAGAGCCAATGAGAAAGATACTGTTTTTTAAAGAATAGTTACAGAAAGAATGAACTTGAAATAGGGTGATTCTACGAAAAGAAGCCCAGTGCACATTCAAGGGAGACTAATGACTATGTGGCACCAATCCCCATATAATATGCAGCTGGAGAATCCTTACATTACATTGTAATAGCTCTTTCAGTTAAACTGTGTATAACAATTGAAAATATAATGTAGCGCAGCGATCCCCAATGACTCCAGCAACTGGCTCTGTGGAAGACAAGTTTTCTTTCTTTTTTTTTTTTTATTATACGTTAAGTTCTAGGGTACACTTGCACATCGTGCAGGTTTGTTACATATGTATACATGTGCTGTGTTGGTGTGTTGCACCCATTAACTCCTCATTTACATTAGGTATATCTCTTAATGCGATCCCTCCTCTCTCCCTCCCCACAATAGGCCCCAGTGTGTGATGTTCCCCTTCCTGTGTCCAAGTGTTCTCATTGCTCCATTCCCACCTATGAGTGAGAACATGCAGTGTTTGGTTTTCTGTCCTTGTGATAGTTTACTGAGAATGATGGTTTCCAGCTTCATCCATGTCCCTACAAAGGACATGAACTCATCCTTGTTTATGGCTACATAGTATTCCATGATGTATATGTGCCACATTTTCTTAATCCAGTCTATCATTGGTGGACATTTGGGTTGGTTCCAAGTCTTTGCTATGGTGAGTAGTGCCACAGTAAACATATGTGTGCATGTGTCTTTATAGCAGCATGGTTTCTAATCCTTTGGGTATATACCCAGTAATGGGATGGCTGGGTCAAATGGTATTTGTAGCTCAGGACCCTTGAGGAATCACCACACTGTCTTCCCCGATGGTTGAACCAGGTTACAGTCCCACCAACAGTGTAAAAGTGTTCCTGTTTCTCCACATCCTCTCTAGCACCTGTTGTTTCCTGACTTTTTAATGATTGCCATTCTAACTGGTGTGAGATGGTATCTCATTATGCTTTTGATTTGCATTTCTCTGATGGTGAGTGATGATGAGCATTTTTTCATGTGTCTGTTGGCTGCATAAATGTCTTCTTTTGAGAAGTGTCTGTTCATATCCTTTGCCCACTTTTTGATGGGGTTGTTTTTTTTTTTTCTTGTAAATTTGTTTGAGTTCTTTGTAGATTCTGGATATTAGCCCTTTGTCAGATAGGTAGATTGCAAACATTTTCTCCCATTCTGTAGGTTGCCTGTTCACTCTGATGGTAGTTTATTTTGCTGTGCAGAAGCTCTTTAGTTTAATTAGATCCCATTTGTCAACTTTGGCTTTTGTTGCCATTGCTTTTGGTGTTTTAGTCATGAAGTCCTTGCCCATGCCTATGGCCTGAATCGTATTGCCTAGGTTTTCTTCTACGCTTTTTATGATTTTAGTTCTAACATTTAAGTCTTTAATCCATCTTGAATTAATTTTTTTATAAGATGTAAGGAAGGGATCCAGTTTCACCTTTCTATATATGGCTAGCCAGTTTCCCCAGCACCATTTATTAAACAGGGAATCCTTTCCCCATTTCTTGTTTTTGTTGAGTTTGTTAAAGATCAGATGGTTGTAGATGTGTGACATTATTTCTGAGGGCTCTGTTCTGTTCCATTGGTCTG
This sequence comes from Theropithecus gelada, assembly GCF_003255815.1. Lineage (NCBI taxonomy): Eukaryota > Metazoa > Chordata > Mammalia > Primates > Cercopithecidae > Theropithecus > Theropithecus gelada. Next base: position 126,845,572 of record NC_037672.1, read on the forward strand.
TATCTCTGTTTTGGTACCAGTACCATGCTGTTTTGGTTACTGTAGCCTTGTAGTGTATTTTGAAGTCAGGTAGCAAGATGCCTCCAGCTTTGTTCTTTTGGCTTAGGATTGTCTTGGCAATGCAGGCTCTTTTTTGGTTCCATGTGAACTATAAAGTAGCTTTTTCCAATTCTATGAAGAAAGTCATTGGTAGCTTGATGAGGGTGGTGTTGAATCTATAAATTACCTTGGGCAGTATGGCCATTCTCACAATATTGATTCTTCCTATCCATGAGCATGGTATGTTCTTCCATTTGTTTGTGTCCTCTTTTATTTCCTTGAGCAGTGGTTTGTAGTTCTCCTTGAAGAGGTCCTTCACTTCCCTTGTAATTTGGATTCCTAGGTATTTTATTCTCTTTGAAGCAATTGTGAATGGGAGTTCATTCATGATTTGGCTCTCTGTTTGTGTGTTATTGGTGTATAAGAATGCTTGCGATTTTTGCACATTGATTTTGTATCCTGAGACTTTGCTGAAGTTGCTTATCAGCTTAAGGAGATTTTGGGCTGAGATGATGGGGTTTTCTAAATATACAATCATGTCATCTGCAAACAGGGACAATTTGACTTCCTGTTTTCCTAATTGAATACCCATTATTTCTTTCTCCTGCCTGATTGCCCTGGCCAGAACTTCCAACACTATGTTGAATTGGAGTGGTGAGAGAAGGCATCCCTGTCTTGCGCCAGTTTGCAAAGGGAATGCTTCCAGTTTTTGCCCATTCAGTATGATATTGGCTATGGGTTTGTCATAAATAGCACTTATTATTTTGAGATACGTCTCATCAATACCTAATTTATTAACAGTTTTTAGCATGAAGGGCTGTTGAATGTTGTCAAAGGACTTTTCTGCATCTATTGAGATAGTCATGTGGTTTTTTGTCTTTGGTCTGTTTATATGCTGGATTATGTTTATTGATTTGCATATGTTGAACCAGCCTTGCATCCCAGGGATGAAGCCTGCTTGATCATGGTGGATAAGCTTTTTGATGTGCTGCTGGATTTGGTTTGCCAGTATTTTATTGAGGACTTTTGCATCGATGTTCATCAGGGATATTACTCTAAAATTCTCTTTTTTTTTGTTGTGTCTCTGCCAGGCTTTGGTATCAGGATGATGCTGGCCTAGTAAAATGAGTTAGGGAGGATTCCCTCTTTTTCTATTGATTGGAATAGTTTCAGAAGGAATGGTACCAGCTCCTCTTTGTACCTCTGGTAGAATTTGGCTGTGAATCCGTCTGGTCCTTGCCTTTTTTTGGTAGGTAGGCAATTAATTATTGCCTCAATTTCAGAGCCTGTTATTGGTCTATTCAGATATTCAACTTCTTCCTGGATTAGTTTTGGGAGGGTGTATGTGTCGAGGAATTTATCCATTTCTTCTAGATTTTCTAGTTTATTTGCATACAGGTGTTTATAGTATTCTCTGATGGTAGTTTGTATGTCTGTGGGATCAGTGGTGATATCCCCTTTATCATTATTTATTACATCTATTTGATTCTTCTCTCTTTTCTTCTTTATTAGTCTTGCTAGTGGTCTATCAATTTTGTTGATCTTTTCAAAAAATCAGCTCCTGGATTCATTGATTTTTTGGAGGGTTTTTTGTGTCTCTATCTCCTTCAGTTCTGCTCTCATCTTAGTTATTTCTTGCCTTCTGCTAGCTTTTGAATGTGTTTGCTCTTGCTTCTCTAGTTCTTTTAATTGTGATGTTAGGGTGTCTGTTTTAGATTTTTTCCTGCTTTCTCTTGTGGGCATTTAGTGCTATAAATTTCCCTCTACACACTGGTTTAAATGTGTCCCAGAGATTCTGATATGTTGTGTCTTTGTTCTCATTTGTTTCAAAGAGTATCTTTATTTCTCCTTCATTTCGTTATGTATCCAGTAGTCATTCAGGAGCAGGTTGTTCAGTTTCCATGTAGTTGAGTGGTTTTGATTGAGTTTCTTAATCCTGAGTTCTAGTTTGATTGCACTGTGGTCTGAGAGACAGTTTGTTATAATTTCTGTTCTTGTACATTTGCTGAGGAGTGCTTTGCTTCCAACTATGTGGTCAGTTTTGGAATAAGTGTGATGTCGTGCTGAGAAGAATGTATATTCTGTTGATTTGGTGTGGAGAGTTCTGTAGATGTCTATTAGGTCATCTTGGTGCAGAGCTGAGTTCAATTCCTGGATATCCTTGCTAACTTTCTGTCTTGTTGATCTGTCTAATGTTGACAGTGGGGTGTTAAATTCTCCCATTATTATTGTGTGGGAGTCTTAGTCTCTTTGTAGGTCTCTAAGGACTTGCTTTATCAATCTGGGTGCTCCTGTATTGGGTGCATATATATTTAGGATAGTTAGCTCTTCCTGCTGAATTGATCCCTTTGGCATTATGTAATGGCCCTCTTTGTCTCTTTTGATCTTTGTTGGTTTAAAGTCTGTTTTATCAGAGACTGGGATTGCAATCCCTGCCTTTTTTTGTTTTCCATTTGCTTGGTAGATCTTCCTCCATCCCTTTATTTTGAGCCTATGTGTGTCTCCGCCTATAAGATGGGTCTCCTGATTACAGCACACTAAAGGGTCTTGACTCTTTATCCAATTTGCCAGTCTGTGGAAGACAATTTTTCAATGGACAAGGCTGGGGCCGGGGTGGGGAATAGTTTTGTGATGTTTCAAGCACATTAGATTTATTGTGTACTTTATTTCTGTTATTGTTACATTGTAATATATAATGAAATAATTGTACAGTTTGCCATAATGTAGAATCATTGGGAGCCCTGAGCTTGTTTTTCTGCAACTAGATGGTCCCATCTGGGAGTGATGGGAGACAGACAGTGACAGTTTATCAGGCATTAGATTCTCATAAGGGGCACACAACCTAGATTCCTCACATGCACAGTTCACAAAACGGTCCCCTCTCCTATGATAATTTCATGCCTCGTGTGATCTGACAAAAGATGGAGCTCAGACAGTAATGCCAGTGATGAGCAGAAGCTGTAAATACAGATGAAGCTTTGTTTGCTCGCCCACCACTCCCTGCTTACTGTAAGGCCCAGGTCCGTTGGGGATGCCTAATATAGAGAATGTGTACAGTAAAAGAAAGAGTTTATACACCTTTTCCACAGTTATATTTTGGTGCCATGGTTATACCAAATCATGGGTACAACAGTGTAAAACAAAAGAATAGAATAGCGGTTTGCTCATGCACATGAGAAAATCCATCAAAATCATTAAGTTTCTTTTCTAAGTAGGGACCAAACAAATGCAGGCAAGAAGGCCGGTCCCTGGGAAAACACCTCAAGGGCAGCAGGTGTCGGCATGGAGACACAAAACAAAATGTTGAGAAAAAGAAAATCAAGAAAGAATTAGTTTCAATATAATAAAATTGAAGTTCAATGCAAACACACACACACACACATCCCAAATGTAGGAAGATCTGTGCAAGTGATTACACAGAGGAAATGAAAGGGGTTAAGGGTTGAGGTTTCTTACAAGTGAAAATGCCCAAAGGCATTATCTCGTGTCAGGCTGGGGCTCATTACTAGAAAATGATTAGAATCAATGCTACAAAGTCAAGAGGTATCCAAATAAAGAATTTGGCTTATGAAAAACAATAACAAAATTAATGAATGGGCTTTAAACTTTCAGTTCAATACATATTTAATCTGTTTGTCTGGGCAAAACTTAAATATAAGGAAAGTAATTTATTGTTAAAGCCATGTAAAGTGCAATGATTATTATACTAATAAGACTGGATAAGTAAAATCTCTTGCTTTGTAAATGTCATAGATTAAAAGTGGGTTGTGCTAATAATTAGAGCAATGATGATTTTACGATTTTAACACGGATCATTTTACTTCAGCTTTGATTGTCTTTTTTAAATTTAACAATTTTATTTTAATTATGGGGAGTCATATATAATTATTTTGAACTTTACAAAATTATTCACATGCACAACAGTTTAAAGACTTATGCTAGATATTTAAATGACATGAGTCTTTTTCCAGTGCAAGTTGAAGATCTTTTTCTAAAGGAATGGATAACTTAAAATTATATAAGGGGACTTTTGTAAGAGGACAATTTGCTTTAATAGTTGCTGCTTTTGGTTTTCTATCTTGAAATGAAGGCTGTTCATGCTTAAGTGGCTCTCATATTTTGAATCAATTATCTCTGATATTTGCAATTAGTGTACTGGTCATTTTTTAGTTGCTCTCAAGTCTGAAATATTCAGATTAGTTAGAAAAAATTAACTCATTTGTGACCTTTATCATGAATAATGTGTATTTCTGAGATTTCACAGATTATCTTTGGAAGTAATTAAATTTTGTAAGTGAACCAGGTGCAGAAAGTTGGTTTTTGCAGTGTTTGGGGGAGATGAATATTTTATAATAGATTTTTCAAATCTTCCTAATTATACCATCTAAATATTTCACAAATCATTTCCCTTTCTTTATTCTCCCTTCATTCAAACTCAGTTATCCTAATTTGGGCCTGATCATCTTTCATGCACCTAACTTTACTTTTCGTTTCTCCTGCCAATTTTTGCCGGACTATTGCTTACTTTCCTTTTAATATCCACACAGGTATAACTTGTTCAAGTATCTTTCCATAAGCTACTTTCTTATTTCTATGTTCCCACTGATGAAATTCTATTTTGATCACATTATCTAATCTTCAGGGAAGGCAACCCTATCACTGGGTAAGGAATTGGTTAAGCCTTGTCAATGATCATTTTAAGAGAGAGATGTGACCAACACTTAATTCTGGTCAATGAGATATGAATAAGTCTGCTGGGGGTTTTCTGAGGAAGTTATTTTTTGGAGAGATAGAAAGGAGAGAGAATGAAAAGAACAATGCCTCTTTGAATGCCAAACATGTCATGTCTAGATGTGGTTCCTGAATCTGCTGTAGGATAAAGCCAACTGATAAAAGAAATTGTTAAAAGAATTACAGAGAAGCTGAGCTGCAGTTTTAGTTTGCAGGGCCTAGAGGCTATTCTACTGATAAGCTTATTGTCATTTGACATAATCAATTTCCTTCTTATTTAAAATATTTTGAGTTATTTAAATTATTCCCCAACCATTATATGTAGAATTCAGTACAGCTCAGTGAGATGGGTGAAATGATTGGTGGCAGAAAATTGAGACATGGAATAATACCATTGTTTTCTTTTTACGAAGTCACTGTGCATACTCTTACCAAAAGATATCTGGAGATAAAGAAAGGAGATTATAAATACCAGATTTGATAGAAATCTAGTCAGACGTGAGAGGAAAGCAACTACGGATTTTGGGGGCAATTGCAAAAATGATGACTCCCTCTTGTTATTTCCTGATTTTTCAAACTCTGAGTTCGAACAATGAATTTATTAATTTTCTGTTGCTGTTAATGAATTACCACAAAATTAATGGCTTAAAACAATACACATTTATTATCACACAAAGTTTCTGTAGTACAGAATTCTGGGCATGGCTTACCTGAGTTCTATATTCAGGTTCTCACAAAGCTATGAAAAGTTGTTGGTCAGGGTTGCGTGCTCATGTGAAGTCTTGACTGGGAAAAATCTATTTCCAAGCTCATTTCTGTTTTTGGCAAAATTCACTTCCTTGTAGTTCTGTGACTGAGAGCCCTGGTTTCTTTCTGGCTTTTACTGAAGGCTGCCCTCAGGCCTGCACTCCCTTGCCGCTTGGCCCTCTCCATGGGCAGTTCATTTAATAGCAGTTTATCTCTTCAAGGCTAGCAAGAGGGTCACTCTTGTGTGCTAGCAAGGTAGAGTCTTAAAACACATCACAACCTAATCGTGGGTCTTATTTCATATGCTATTGGTTAGAAGCAAGTAACAGGTCCTACATGTATTCACCAAGAGATAATTATTCAGGGTGTAAGAATAGGTCATCTCAGAATTGTGCCTACTATAATGAAGTAAATCAATATATTTAGTGAACACAATTTGTATTATTGGTTGGGAGCAAATGGATGTCATTCTATAGCATTCAGAACTAGGTAGGAGTAATGGGAAGAAAACTGTGTGTGCCTTCATTCTTTATGTACATTGTACTAGTATATTGATAAAAGTTATAAGAATATATAATAAAAACTGTGTTTTCAAGCAAGCATTGGATATAAAATTGTTGGATATTTTCAGTGATGTGTACATTTTATAAACATGCATTTATATCTATCAAAATAATATAAAACAACCTCAACTCTATCTCTAAAACTGATGACAGATTAACATTGCTGTTGTGTTGACCTGATTCTGTCTCATTTAGCCTCCCCTACTGAAAGAATTATTTTTTACAACTTGATATTGAATGAGGAAACTTCTTTAGATTGAGACTCTGATTTCGCAGCATACAGAATGGTTGAAATTGTTAATATTTGAAATGATTGAGATTAATAAGCTAAAATACAAAGGTAACTCTGTGGACCTATCATTGTGGACTGAATGTTTGTGCTCCCCCCATTTGTAAGCTGAAACCCTATCCCTCAATGCGATGGTATTTAAGGGTGGGGCCTTTGGAAGGTAGGTAGGATTAGATGAGACTAAGTCATGAGAGCAGAACCCTTATTAATGAAATTAGTGCCTTTATAAAAGTACACAGATAATCTGTGTCTCTCTGGTTTCTGCCATGTGAATATACAATAAGGAGTTGTCTGTGTATGAACCAGGAAGTGGCCCTAACCAGACCCTGAATCTACCCATATTTTGATTTTGGACTTCCCAGCTTCCAGAACTCTGAGGACTAAATGTTTGCTGCTTAAGCCTCCAGCCAATGGTATTTTGTTATAGCAACCCAAACAGTGTGTAAGACACTTATCAAGACGTTATTTATATAACGTTCAAGGAATTGATTTGTACTGAGGTTTTAAATGACAGAATGTACAGAAACAGTTTATACTTCTGTTTTCTACTAAACATATCTTCTAATGTTGAGCCCATTTTAATTAACAAAGCTTATTATCAAACTATTGTGGATCTGTCATTTAAAGAGTATTAGAGTGAACTCAGATATGAAGCCACTTTTGAATATAACCTGTTCTCAAGTGTGAACCAGGTTTGAATAGTTTTGTAATTACACATAGCCAGATAAGATTTATTAAGCCTGAGCTCTGATTTTGTGTTGGAAACTCTGGTTCCTAATAAGAAAAATGTGTACACTATCTCCTTTAGTCCTCAACTAACCTGACAGGGTATGTTCTATTACTATCTCCAAAAGATGAAGATACAGAAAAGAATAGAGGTTATATAACCTACCCAAGGACATGTTTTAAGGTTATAAACAATACATTCTTAATTATCCATACGTCGAATATTCCAGTGTATTAAAGAGTTTTACCTACCAGCCACCTGAACAGATGCTTTCTTAGTTGTATTAAATTGTACCTTTCTTAGTGACTATAACCAGTCTAGGGAAAGATTATCTCTGTTCTTTGAAAGCACAATATTACAGTTGTTCAGCATATAAACTTTAGGCCCAGGTTGCCCAAGTGAGTCTAGAATCTGACAATTAGTATTTCAACAGTCTCAGAAAATAGGAGTCTTTCAGACTGATTCTATATTAATGCATACGTTGGGATACTTAAGCTTATGCTAGTGAAAAGAGATATAAATGCAAGCAGACTGAAAAATAATGAAAATGATATTTATTGTTAAAGGGACTGATTTAGTCTATATTTTTGAAGTTTCCCATTGGAGTTAGAATTGGACTTAGACATTGCCTGACACTATGGAAAGATACCTTGAAATGAATAAAATACAAGATTCTGCAAACTAAGTTTTGTCTTTTTAAATATACTCTCAAAATTAATCACTTAAAGATTAAGAGGGCTTAATATTTCCAGAAATAAATATTTTCAAAACTAAAGGTAGATAGAAAAATCCTCTAATGAAAGTGTTTGCTATGGGTTAAAGAAAACATTCTTTTGAGTATACTTTTTACTTTTCATCGGATTGCCTTGTCATAATGTAGACACAGTTTAAAAGTGAAAATGAAAATGCATTTAGTGACCTCTGAAGGGTGTTGGGAAAATGCACTACCATTTTGTAAATAGTTTTCAATATGAAATGTGATAGGTATTTTGGAATTTTCCAAAAAGCAATCTTGAAACTTCAAGTGAGGTTAAAAAAAATGTCTACAGTATTTCAGGGTGTCCCCCAAACTATAGGAAACTGACAGTTTCTAGACAGTTCTGCTGTCTAGAAACAAACAACAAAAAAAGGCAATGCAAATAAGGAAATTTTTCCACTAGTGGAAGTAGAGACACTTAAGGACAGAAGGGTTAGAAATGTATAAGGTTACTCAATGTTATTTACTGAATCTTAACACTAAACTTTCAGAATTTTATGTTTATTTTCAGATTCTTCTTAACCAACTTTAGTTTTTTATCAATAAATCTAAATTGTAAATGTTAAGTTCTTTGATTTTTGAAACACAACTAAATAGCCTTTAAAATTTTAAATGAAAAAGAAATTAATTTTAATTTTTATAGGCTAAACCGTGCAAGTCAGTTTTTAGTATATCGTACTAAAAATTGATCCAAATTGAGGGATCTAATGGGAAGAGCAGGAAAAGTGAGTTCCTATTCAAAGTAATGTATTCCTCAACAGCCCTTTACTATTAACAAATAATGGTGTTGCTTGTTTGTTTTTGAGGGGGGTGAAATGAACATTGGCAAATTTACTTTTCTGAACTCTTTAAGTACCACAAGTGCTGCTTCTTCATGAGGCTGCTGTATAATGGTGGCAGGAGTTTTTCACTGTTTCAACTTATGCATAAGTATAATCTTTCCTGTTTTAATATGAGAAAAAGAAAGTCTTTTAAGGACAAGCTCAGTAATTTTTCCTTTGGTGTTAAAAATGTAGCAATTATTGGAACAAACAAAAGGATGAACAATATCTGTTGATTAAATGAGTTTCCTTTTTAAGTTATGAAATCTGTTTCTATTGAGGGACTTCTTAAAGAAATGAACAGTTTTTGAATAAAAGCAAGGCAAATTCTCTCTCCTTACATAATTAGGTCAGTGGAGACTGACTATTTGAGAGATCATATAGATTTTATATGCCAGAGTACATTGACCATTATGGGAAATTAGTTTTGAACTAATGGAAATGTAAATCTATTTTTATATTGATAAGTTCAAACTATATTTAAAACATTCTAATTGGTAATTAGACAAAAGTTATTCTTAGCATATTAATAGTTGTTTAGTATCATCAAGAAAAGATGCATTTGCTAAACATCCAATTTTACATTTCTAAATTTTTCTGTTTAATACCTGTTGTTAGATTCAAAAGAATTTTAATATGACTAAGTGCATATATGTGTGTGCATATATGTGTGTGCACATGTATGTGTGTGTTTAAAAAGAAATGTGACAATAAAGCTTTGCCTAAAGTTTGTTTCATAAAAGCATCGTTTTTTTCTTTTCTACTTCTCTCTCTGAGGTGTTAATACTTCTGTATTATTTTTAGGAATCAATATTTTTTAGATTAACTTCCTGGTTTATAATTTCTTGACTTCATTAATTTCCAAAACTTTTCTCTGCTTTACCAATGTGGTCCAGGCACTCACAAGCATGATTACTCCTCAGGTCCATCAACATTTAATGTGAATTTCTGGACATGGCCTTAAAGTTTCAAATCCCTTTCTTTGACCACAGCCTTTTAACTGCCTGCTCAGTTAGCCTCTTATTTCTATTGAACATATGTTTTGTCCTATGTTCAACTCTTGTCTTTTTTTGATTATCCTAATATAGAGTCTCCCTTTGGCTTCATTTATCTCCTAAATCACATCCCCATCATTTTACTTCTGCACTAACCAATACCTTAAAATTCCACAAATGGTCTTCTTTTGGTTATAAGGTCCATCGTTTGCTATTACCTTAGTCAAGTTAGTTAATTTCCCAGTCTTGCTTGGTGGGAATTATAAAAGATCTCTCTTTTAGGCTTAGTGTGAAGAGTAAATGAAGCCACACACATTAACAGTGTAGAACCGTCCCTGGCACATGCTGCTCACTACATGTAGATATTGTTTTATTCCATGACAACGTGACAAGTCACAAATTTGGATAAATTCTATTACTCATTTTGTTTTTGGTTTTGAATCACCTAAGTATTGTTGAAATGTGATCTTGTATTTTAGCTATACCATAAGTTCTTGTTAAAATATTATATATTTTTATTATGTATTTTTATTTAGGATACTATAAATCATAATATTTACCATCTAAAATTGGAGTACATTTAAGGAGAAAAAGAGGTGCAATTAATATTTACACTGGCTCTGTCTTGGCATGCTGTCATCTTATTATTATTTAATTAAAACTAGTTTTAAAATGTGCTCTAAAATCTTTTCTTATGTAACTCCTTGTTAGCCATACTTTTTCCTTTGGAATTAAAGAGGATGTGGGAAATAAGGCTGTTTAGGATGGTTGAGCAAGTATTTGCAGCAGAACTCAAAAGAGAGTTTACAATGATTATGTAAGTAGTGAAACTGTCAAGGACAATTTGTTAGTGATAACACTTATGCTGTCCTGCTGGAAGTTCCTATTTAACATGATCTTCATAGAGCTTCAGTCTATAAGACATGTTATTTATCTACCTACATTACCTCCATGATGTTTAGGTGATAAATGCCATCACTGGTTTCAGAGTGTGGCTTCACTCACTCGCCAATCACGATACTGAACCCCATTTTGCCTGCCTCCTCGGTTATATCTTAACATCCCTCTGACTTTCATCTTTAATCCTCCCACTTCTCGGACCATTGTTTCTTGACTTGTTTGTTTCTTTTATCTTAAAAAGATATTCAAATTGGCATTCCATAGTTTTCCTACCATCTAGTGCCATACTTTGGAAGAGTAGTTCACTGTCTTTAGTACTTCATCAGGCTCTCACTCCCCAATATTTACAAACTGACTTCAGATATCACTATATTAGTCTAGTTCAAATTCCTCAGTTCCATCCTACTCAGCATTTACTAAACACTTTTCATGGTTGGCGATGTTGATTATTTGCTGCCTGTGAAAGGGTCTCCTCATCTCATCCGTGGCTTACGTGAATTTGAATGTACTTTTCTACTCTTAGGTTTTTCTCCTTTTTTCTGATTTTTAATGTTTTTCATTCCTTGACATTCAGAGCTTGTCATTCTCTTCTATATGGTTTCTTTTAGTGAGCACAACCACTTCAGCTTTTTTTTTTTTATTATACTTTAAGTTTTAGGGTACATGTGCATAACGTGCAGGTTTGTTATATGTACACTTGTGCCATGTTGGTGTGCTGCACCCATCAACTCATCAGCACCCATCAACTCGTCATTTACATCAGGTATAACTCCCAGTGCAATCCCTCCCCCCTCCTCCCTCCCCCCTCCCCATGATAGGCCCCGGTGTGTGATGTTCCCCTTCCCAAGTCCAGTTAGAACGGCAATCATTAAAAAGTCAGGAAAGAACAGGTGCTGGAGAGGATGTGGAGAAATAGGAACACTTTTACACTGTTGGTGGGATTGTAAACTAGTTCAACCATTATGGAAAACAGTATGGCGATTCCTCAAGGATCTAGAACTAGATGTACCATATGACCCAACCATCCCATTACTGAGTATATACCCAAAGGATTATAAATCATGCTGCTATAAAGACACATGCACACGTATGTTTATTGCGGCACTATTCACAATAGCAAAGACTTGGAATCAACCCAAATGTCCATCAGTGACAGACTGGATTAAGAAAATGTGGCACATATACACTTCAGTTTTAACTATTATCTGCATTCAAATGAATCCAGTGCTGTGTTTCTTGTCCCAGTCTCTCCACTAAGCTTCAAACTACTGAAAACCACTACGTGGATATTCTGGTACCTGCTATTTGGCCCATTCAAGATGTCTCTTCTAAATTCCATCCTCTATCTGGGTTTTGTATTCACATTAATGACATCACTATTTACTTAGTCATTTAGACTCTCAGCTTCAGTCATTGTTAATTCTTCGTTACTCCTTACATTTCTTATTGTTTTGATTACCAAATTATCCATTTGTTAACTTACTATCTATGCCACAAATATTTACTAAACGTCTTCTTTTTGATGGGTGCTCTTCTGGGTACTGGCAGTGTAATAACATAACAAAAAGTTCCTAGACTCATGCAGCACTCATTCTAGCAGGAAATAGACAGACAATAAACTCGTAAATTACATATATATATATATAAAATATATATATGAAGCTAATTTTGGATAATTAAAGTTACTATGAAGAAATTAAGATGGGTAAATATGTTTGAGAGTTACTGCCATGATAATTTTGTTAATCAGAAAACATTTCATTAAGTAAATGACTTCATATCAAAGATCTAAAGGGTTCCAAAAAGGCAGGCATATGAAGATCAGAGGCAAGATTATTCCAGAGAGAGAATACAACGTGAAAAGCCCCTAAGGTGGAAACAGATTTATTGTTTTGTTGGGGTAAAAGGAAAGTGAGTGTGACAAAAGCCTAGCAAGCAGGGGATATGGTAGTAAAAGGATTTGAGTTGTGGACTTGGCTGAATTCATGTAAAATCTTTTAGTCCTTATTTAGAAGAGTTCTAGGTAAAGAGGTAACCTGACCTCCTTTATGTTTCTCAAAGATAACTGGCTTCTGATGTAAAGATTGGACTACAAGCTAACAAAGAAGCTAAGATGCTTCTGATGCAGCCTAGTTGATAGTTGATGGTGGTTAGACTTAGAGTGGTCACAGTGGAGGTGACTTTTGAGTATGTTTTGGAGCTGGCGTTGACATGCTTTAGTGATAGGTGATGAAGAATGACTTGTGTAATGGGATCAGCAATGGTGACTTACTGAAACGAGGAAAACTAGGAAAGCAAAGGGTATGGATATTAATAAATAGTTCACTTTATAGATAATTATTAGAAATGAAAATGGCAATGCTAAGTAAATAGTTGACTCTTTGAATCAGGGGGCTCAGTTGAATGTTCTAGGCATAGGGAAGATGGAAGTGTCATATCAAGAAAACCAAGAGGATAGTGTTTCATGTAAGTCCAATGCTGTTAATAAATCTAGTGAAGTGGATGGGAGCAGATCTCTGATCATTGTATTGGGGAGCATAGACATGATATACTTTCCTGCTTCAGAAGGCTGGTAAAGAAAGACTATAGGTATAAAACAGAGACTACAAATTTTTCTACAAAAAAATGGCTCTGCATTAAATTTCTGCTTATCGTTTCCTGTTTCCATTGCATTACCTGTTTCTGCATAACCATTTCCTCTGCCCTAATTCATGCCCTATTATTTATCATCTGAGTCTTTTAAATAAGCTCTGGACTACTTTTTTGCTTATGAAAATTATGTCCTTCCTCTGCAGAATGGCTCTCCATTGTCTGGAATCATTTTCTTAAAAGTGTAGTTTCTGGCAGACTATCAATTATCCAACATGGATTTGACTATTTTCTATGAATATGAAAAGATGAAACCTTTGGTTCACATATATTTCATACTTTTAAAATTTGAGATTAACTATTTCCACAGAAATTCTATTACATCCATAATTATTATTAAGTTTTTAATAATGGACTACAAGTACTGTGTGAGACAGTTGGTCTAGGCTAACATTCATTTAACAGGGACTAATTTGTCTTGACTAAGATATTTTCATATAAATTGAACTTTATTGATTAAATTTGCTAAATTTACATTTTTATTGTAACTGGGATATTGCTTTATTGTATCCCCAATTCACAGAAAAGGATCAATAGCTTAAAAGTCACTCCCTGAAGCATGAAGATAGTGATAAAATATGATCATAACTACTACAAAGCATAAAGCAACAAATATAAGCAGTGATTAGGTCTGTGGTAGAATGTAGAATGTGAATTTGTTTGTTCTCAGAACAAAATCTCTGAGCATGTAATGATTTCATAAATGCAGCAGCAAAAGAAAATTGTAAATGGAAATTTCAAAGAAGGGTGTTTTAAATTAGATTTATTAAACCGGTGATCGTTTATACTGAGCTGCAACGCCTAAACTGTTATGAACATTTGGCAAATAGTTAAAAGGAGGCTTCACAGTTTATGTGCGAATTTAAAACAAAGTGTAATGACCTCTGTGGTAATTGAGTTTTACCTGAACATGATAAAAATTATCATTTTCTGTATGAAATTAACTGATTTTGTTCAAATATGTGAGAAGAAAGCAAAACTCAGCAGTCAGTTATACCACTTCAAATTTTAATTTTATAATAAAAAGCCATCCTTTTTTTTTTTTTTTTTTTTTTGAGACAGAATCTCGCTCTGCTGCCCCGGTTAGAGTGCAGTGGTGTGACCTTGGCTTACTATAGCCTCCACCTCCTAGGTTCAAGCAATTCTCCTGCCTCAGCCTCCTGAGTAGCTGGGACTACAGATGTGTGCCACCATGCCTGGTTATTTTTTGTATTTTTAGTAGAGATGGGTTTTATCATGTTGGCCATGATGATCTCGATCTCTTGACCTCGTTATCCACCCTCCTCGGCCTCCCAGTGTGCTGGGATTACAGACGTGAGCCACCACTGCTGGTCAGTCATACAATTTTTTAAAAGCTTCATAGCCAGTGAATGATTATAAGGGAAAACAGAACAAAATACAATACAGTTATAAACTGACATGATATGTCTTGCATATCAGAAGTACACACTCTAGAGGCATTGTCACCATCCAATATGCCATCATTTATGTAGCTTATCTGTGGAGAAAACATTGATGTGTAAAGTGTAAGCCAACTTGCCTTATGTATGGTATGTATACAAGACAGAAATTCTTACCATGTATTTTTTTATTACTGAAACACGATGATACATGAGAAGAGGTTTCTATTTAATTAAGGGCTATTTTATGAACCGAATGGAGGTGACTATTAGACAATGCCAATATGTGCACTTTTTTATTCTCCACATATTTATGACTCAAAAATATGCTGGCTGATCTTAATCCACTGTTGAATGAAACAGAGAAAATTGTAAAGAAGACCAAATTATGGTCATGTTTTCCGCATTCTTTTAGTGTGCTCCCTGAAAAAAAAATGGATATTGAGTCCTGAATTTGCTTTTCTATCCTGCAGTACTGAGAACGTAAAAGGTATAATGATTTTGAAATGCAATTAGGAAACAAACAAACAAACAAACAAAAATCACTTATTCATGACAATGAAAATGCTTAGAAAGACCATTTTTGAAATTTCATCTATCTTACCAATTTTTCTCAATGAGAAATTTAGTCAATTTCTTCTTTCTGGGGTAGCCAGAATCTATCACTTGATGGACAAACATATGGCAAATTTAAAAATTCACAATAAATATAAAGGTTTCTTAAACTGTGATGCAAATGGTTAGCTTACTCAGAGTTTAGTTCCCTCACAACATGCATTTTCTTCACTTGATGAAAGAAAGCTACACATTTAAAAATATATGTTAAATTACATATACCTAACTAAATGCAACTGAAGAATTATTTGGGTGTTTATTTTCCATTCTCTAAATTAAATCATTCAACCCTGAAGATTTTATTGTGATATTTTTCAACTGAGAATCTAATGTAACACTGAAAATAGTCCTTGTTCAGAAATAATCCATAAATTCTATCCAAATATCAGGTAACTTCTTGACAAAACCACCAAAAACTAGCTGCTATTTCCAGTAAATGCCATTTATTTAACAGAATGAAAGACTATGGAGATATTCATTTTCAGAAATATAGATAATTATTAGGTTGAACTACATGAAGTCAATGATGTTGAACTGTTTTGGACTGATAAAGAAAATAGAAATTTCCTCTGGCTCCACTTAATAGAAGATACAAAATCCTTTCCACTTGAAAACATCTAGAAACATTGGCTAACATACAATAAATCCTT
The DNA here is from genome assembly GCF_003255815.1 of Theropithecus gelada. Classification (NCBI taxonomy): domain Eukaryota; kingdom Metazoa; phylum Chordata; class Mammalia; order Primates; family Cercopithecidae; genus Theropithecus; species Theropithecus gelada. The sequence continues at coordinate 126,861,455 of NC_037672.1, forward strand.
TTAAATACATATTTTAATTAATGAGAGTAAGGAAAATGCCAAGAAGTCATAAAGAGAAAGCTGTGATATGCATGAAAAGTGGGCACTGAAGCTGTGCATTGCATGGAGGTGTTTTTGTTGATGTACATCAACAGGATGCTTGATTTTGCACATTCCCACAAAGACATCGCACTAGGGTTTGTCTAGGTAGAGAGTTAGATGACACTGCACAAAGCTAGAATGCTTGAACATCCTTACCTATTCCTTGGCTCTCAGGAAAACAACAAAAACTTGTATGTGTCTGTAACCAAATTCTTTCCTTCATAAAATGTTGAAGTTTTAATTTATATTGCCATACAGGTCAAGAACATATAAGGCCAACAAATTGATTATCTGTTATTAGTGCCCTATCACTGAAAGAAGCAAATGCAAATGCTTTCTAAAAACAAGGCACTCACAATCCAGGCTGCATGGGGTTCTTACAGAAAAACTCTCCTGAAGATTAATTCACAACTGCAAATACAATATTATATGCATATATTAAAAGCAAATTATAATAAATAAGAATCAGCAGAGACAACAAACAGCACAATTAAAGAATTATCAGATAATGAAATTATAAAATATATGTATAAATGTCTTAAAAATATGAGATTGGAAACGCAGCTAAGAAACAAGATGCTCTGAAAAATCTGAACCAAAAATAAACTAACAAGAACTTATAGCAGTGACAAATGTAAGGATGGAAACATTAATAGAAGTGTTGAATAGAAAATTATATATATCTATTGAAAAGGAGCAAACTGGAAACAGGAGCTGAATAAATTACTCAGAATGAAGCACAGAGAATTAAAGTGTAAAATATAATGAAAGCAGTCTTAGGAGAAATGGAAGAATGGATGAGTTAGACCAATGTATTTCTAATTGAAAATAAAGAGTGAATACAGAGAGTAGGGAAGAGACAACATGGAAAACATAATTCCTGCAAATTTTCTGGAGTGAAGAAAATCTTGATTTTTTATGTTCACGAATCATGGCACACCCCAAACAGAATGAATAAAAAGAACTCTGCATCTAGACACACTTTAATCAAATACGGAACATTCAAGCAAAAGTATATTTAAAAGCAATCACACAAAATATTACTTACAAAAAATGAAACTTAGCACATTTGCTAACACCAACAATAGAAACAGATGACAGTGAAGAAGAATTAAAACACTGAGAAAATATAACTAGCAACTTAAAATTTTATATCTAGTCATTTAGCCAAATTTTATATCCAGATAAACATTTATTAAGGAAATGGTAGTGAAATAAAGTATATTCTAGAAAAACAAACACCACGAGTTGTGAGTGCAAACACATCCGTAACAAAATATATACTAAATGTTATTATACTACAGGAAGAATGAAATTGAGTGTCTGGAAAGCAGGGTTAAGATAAAAATAGAAGTAATCTAAAAAGAAACAAGAAATAATAGTGCCTTATGTAAACAAATACTGTTTGGATATAATAATAATTATGAATTATTTGGCCCAGGTGCAGAAGAGCCTTAGATCCCACCTGTCCATGGCAGGAGTGTCAAATATTTTGTGGCCATCTTTAATTGGCCATGAATGAGATTGGGACTAGGATAACAGTTAACATTAGTAAGTGCCCTGCTTTAGGATCCCAAAAAAGCAGGCCCTGGGACAAGGATTTGGAATTGGCTTGGAGTTCATTGAAGGGAACAACAGTACAGAAGTAACAAATTTAGATAGGAAAGTGAGAGGGACAATAAAGGGTGCATTGACAGTCAAGGTACTACTGTGAGCAACTGGAAGTGAATCCTTCTGAGGAGCTATGAGAAACAGTACATAGAATATGCAGCTCAGATTGTTTCCACCTTAAGTGTAAGGAAGCTAGGAAATTTACATAACAACCTCTGTCAGTCAGTGCTTGTGAGTGCTGAGGTTTGAAACATTAATTCCCCAGAACTTCTGGCTGTCTGCCTTGAACACAGGCAGAACAGACTCCACCGGCCAGAGAAAGCCCTCAGCAAAGAATTGCAGGTGCTGGAAGTTGGAAGTGTTTTAAGTAAGCACCAAAATGGTAAGGGTTGGTAGTTATGACTTAAGTCCTGAAAAGACTGAAAAATACTTTTTGGTTTTGTGTTTTAATCAGAGTCCTCTCCTTTCTTTAGCTTCTGCCCTATACCTAATGGATTGTTCCTTGTCCTTAGAATCTGAGCTCTTTGTTCCCCTCTATTCAGTGAGGATTCAATTTTTTTTTTTTCCTGAAAGAAAAGTGATCAAACCATCTTTTACTTAATTAAGAGAAGAGATACACTTTTCCAAAGGATATTTTACCATGTGTTTACCTAAAGGTAAGGCTGAGAAGAAGCCCCTCTCCTTCCTGCCATTTTCTACAGTCAGCTTGTAACTGACACCTAACTTCCAGCATGTGGTCAAAAAAAGGCAGCTTAGAGGTAGGTGTTCTAAGAGTAAGGTGGCATGCAAAGGTATCACTTACAGCTCTGGGAATTCCAAACAACTAATTTTACAGAGTAGTTTTATGTCAATTTACAAATTGGGAGGAAGCTATATGTGATGATTCTTTACCATTCACTTATTGGTTAGGCTGAGCATGTGATAAAAAGAAAGGAAGTGTGGTTAAGTCGACTATAGAGTGGACTTGAGTCAAGGAGAAAAACCTGGGGTTGGAATCTGGTTTGAAACTTTATTTAGCATCGCCGTCAAGGCTTGAGATAGAACAGAAAAGTGGCAATATATTTCTTCCAAAAAACACTGTTTTAGGTTAATAGTGCATCCTGTTTCTTACCTTCCCCTAAGTTACCCCTTCGTTGTCTCAGGCTACCAGTCAAGAAAATTTACTTCTTTTTAAAACTTCGCTTTCAACACTGTCCAGATACGATGTGCTATCCTGTATGTCCAGTGCGGCAAGTGTTAAATATATGTGTGTGTGTGTGTGTGTGTGCGCGCACACGCGCGCAGGTATGTTAGCCACAAATTTGCAAGTTGCAAGTGACGGAAATCTACTCAAGCTACAGGACCAAAGGGGCATTTGTCCTCATATAACTGGTTGGAGAAGGAGGGTTGTCCAAGGAGTAAATTTTACTTAGACTGGGTTTAGGGATTCAACTTGTGTCATGAGGATATTCCTCTCACTTTCTTTGGTTATTTCTTATGCTTTCCACAAAGTTGGCTTCATTCTCAAGCAATCTCTTCCCATGTTGTGGCAAAGACGTCAGGCCAGTAGCAGACAGTGCTAGGTTCAGGCTTGTGATATTCTTACACCAACTCTCCCAGTGAAAAGAAAAAAAAAAGGAAGTCACTTTTTCAACCATTCAAATGAAATTCCAGGGAGGATTCTGTTGCCTTGGTATCCCTACACCTCTTATGCCAACATGGCCAGAGAGATGGAGGTCTCTGATAGCTAGAGACTGGCTCATCTGACTACCCTGAGTTGAATTTCCCACAAGGAAGAACTGTTCAGTTAGCAGAAGGAAAGTGCAAGAAAGTGTAATGGGAAGCCAGAAATTTTATCTTGCATAGAAGATAAAGGGTATGCATGTGAAGGTAAATATTTGAAATAGGAATTTGGGGCTAATATGGAAGAACGTGTCTTCATTAGAGTTTGATATGAGCAAACAAATAACATGCCCAATTGTTTCAGCAGAATATCACTCTGTACACTGAGTTGGGAGGTCCTCATTCTTGTAGGTTTTGCATATAATCAAACTTTGCTTATTTCCCCTGAAGTTAATTGAAACAGAAATGTACATCATCATTATGACACCTACAGGTGGTTTCTATAATACACATTATTGATGAGATTTTCTGAAACTGCTTTTATATCTTAAAGCTGAATACAAGATGACTCTGACAACAATGGAAATAAAAATCACTTTAAAGCAATCTCATGTGGTCACATATATTGTTTTGTTATACTGGGATTCTGTTAATATCAATATATTTCTGAAAATCTTCTCAGTTCCCATGATCAAAAGAAAATAGAAAAGAACTATAGTCCCTCAGTAGCTAATTAGCACATAAAAATTATATTTGAGAACAGAAGGAGAGAAAGGGATGTGCTATTTTCTTACCATTTTAATTCCTTTGAGTTCTGCAGACTTGGGTATTACACACATAACTAGATTAACATCAATTTGTACCTCTCTGATTTTTAGTGTTTATGTACAATTCATTAATAAAAATATTATTTTACATATACATATTGTTATGGTACATTGTTTATATATGTGCATACACAAACGTGCATGTGCGCACACACACACACACACATATGTTTGTGATGCACATGTTGAATGCTATCACACATTCTCAGCCCAGGAGAGCTAGTGCAGCAGGCCAACTGCATCCTTTAGGCCAGTGAGCATTTGTATACTGTGCTGCAAATGTTCTCAGCCAAATAGCACTGTCTGGACACTAAGCAGAGAGAATTCTCTCATGCGTTATTTTTTCACTGCCACTCTCTGTCACTTATTTTGTTCTTTGAAAAATGTCCCTGACCTCAATTGCCAATGCTTAAGGAAATAAAATAAAATGTAAAATTGATAGTGCAGTTCTGTCCAAAGATGCAAAAGAAAGGTTTGACTGAGGCTTAAGGTAACTTGAAAGAGATAATTTTGTCTACTCAAGATAAAATGTAGTGATCAATTAGTGATCAATGGAAGTCATTTGGCATTATAAAGGAAATCATAAGCATCATTATAAATTGGTGAATACAATAACAATGATTTGCAAAGTATAAGAAAGAAATGACAGAGGTCATTTGTGATTTCAGAGCATTTGGAGAGCATATAAATGATATTTCTAAAACCTAGAAGATACCACCATAAGAAAATGAGTGATGCTGTAGCATTGAATCAGGTACTGCTGGGAAATTATCCTCCTTATCAGCCCCAAGCAGTTTGTTCCTGTTTAATTAGATGAAATTGCTCTTCAGAGTTTCAAGAATGAAAGAATAAGGAAAATTAAGGAATGATTATTTCTATATGCCAGAATGTAAAACTACAATTTGAAATATATTTTCTTGCTATAGCATAACATATTTAATGCTTTATAGCATTACTAAGTGTATAAATAATTTTTGTGAACCACTTGATCTTTTCAAAACATTAAACAGAATTTCTTTTACAAAGATGCTCTTTGTAATGCATTGTTAAAAATGAGCGTTTGCCTCATTTTTCTTTTTCTTTTTAAAGTAGATTTGCCTTATTATTCTTTTCTTTTTAAAGTAGACCCGTTAGAGAAGCTCTGCTGAAAGCAAAGTAAACCTATACATGACTTTTTTATTAATAGTATTAATTATAGTCATACTCTGTCTTGATTTAATGCAATGCCAGAAATTCTTTCCAGTGGCAGCAAAAGAGAAAACGAAAGCAGAAACTCTTAGTTGGAGGAAACTCTTAGTTTCCTTTTCCTACTTTCAATTTGTATGAAAAGGAAGTATCACTGTATTTTAATTTTATTATTTATACTTAATCAAACGCAACTGCAATTTCTAATTATTATTTATCTTAATGATTCATGAAATTATATTGGAAGAGTTCCTATAATATGTACAGAATATTCCCAAGCTGTGCAAAATAATTACCATTGATGAAAGAGCCACAGTGAAATGATATTTCACAAGTGTTTGGAGTTATTCTCACTAGGGGCAGGCTGTGGATCATTGGCATTAACTAATGATGACCTGAGATCAAAGACAGAGCCCTATGGAACTCCAGCTTTCAAGGTAGCATAATAAATCTGAAATGTCGAATGCAATCTTCCACAAATGAAATTTAAAGTACAATAATGGCCCATCAAAACTGTCAAGCTAGCTCTCCAACTCACACACACACACACACACATACACACACACACATACACACACACACCCCCCACATGATCGATGATTTAAAAGCTTCAGGCTAGGAAAGTGAAATAGTTGCAGACAAATGACCAAAAGCAAATTTTTAAGTACAGTCACAAAAAAGCAAATGTAACCAAGTCTGTCATGCACTGCAGCATAACTCTTGCCATGCCAAAAATACACAAAATAACTGACCTTTCCAGAAAAGAAAACACAATATAAGACAAAGGCAAGATTGATGAACAAAATCCGGCACTACCTCTAAACAGCAATGTTAATCAAGCAACTATAATTGTCCTGCTAACTTATATCAGCTTGCTTCTAAAGCTCTAAATTCTTAGTCTTTAGAGTAGACCACACTACTACTTAATGTGTAAAAGCACAAAGGTACAAATTTGGCATCCAGCAGAAAACAACAAGTTGTAAGAGCACACAAAGCTTCTGTGATGGCAAATCACTGATTATGTAACATTAATTAGTATAATTCTGATAAGAACAATTATTTCTCTGTAACAGTTTGTTGGAGTTAATAATAATAGGACAAAAAATTCTTAACACGTGTCTTCAACTGTTACTGCAAGCATTAAAAATAGAGCTGTGAAATCTTCATGAAGCCTGTGAGTTGAGCACACACTGCTTCACTTCTGAGAGAGAGAGAAGGCAAAAAGACAAGCTTATGGAAGATATTTAATTAAAGTCAGAAAGAACATTAAAATGGAAAAATTAGCTCAGTGAAAAGTATCTTTTTATTTCCACTAAATCAGAAACAATTTAAAGACTGCAATGGAAAGTGGAAGTAAAAGAAAAAAAAAGCCTTTTTTAATTGGTTTAGATTTTTTTATTGTACTTCTGGAGTTCTGACTAGGTACACTATTGAACTTACTTGTTTTAATTATTCATTTACTTGTTCTTTTATTCATGTAGTCATTCATTTATTGATTGATATATTATCTTATCCATTCATTCATCTATTCATTTATGTAACATTCTCTGCTATTCTTTAGGTACTGCGCTATATGTTGAACATGCAAAATGTATATGGCATGATATCTGCTCTTGAAGTACTTAAAGTGACAGACAACCACGTAAATCAGTATGTATAGTAAAATATGGTGCTATTTAATATGCTAAAGTGTGGTACAGAAATATTTAAATCTACCTGTGCTAGTGTGGTAGATACGCTCAAGGAAGCTTTTAGGAAGAGGTATTATTTGAGCTATTCCGTATGATGGCTTAAAATTTACCAGGAATTTACAAAATCTATACTTAAACAGGAAGAATATTTCAAGAAACATTGACATTTGCAGATAATTAGAAATGACAAATTTGAGGCTTATTTTCTATTATGTTTTGCATAATTACATATTTCAAGTAATAGGTAGTCAGCTTTATATGTAACGAACAAGTGGAACAGCAAATGGAATAATAATTCTTAGGGAAACAGTGATTATATTTAAAATTATGTCAGTCTTGACCACAAGGCCAAAACTATGAATGAGGTAGGTTACTAAAAGGGCACTAAGCTTCCCTTCATAGTTATTTAATAATTACTAAGCAGAATGTGTTAAATGAGAGGGTCATAGTCTCTGACTTCTTGATACAACCATGATAGGTTTATTTCTTGTAAGTATGCTCAGCATACTCAACTGGGGCCATAACTTTGACTGGAAGTCCTGAGAAGAGGGCTTTCTGCCAGAGGAAATTTTGGAAGTTAACAGTGACCTATGAGATGTCACTACCTGGTAATAATGGGGATAGAATGAAGTTGAATACATAGGAGAAATGTTTCTGTTAAAGACAGAAAAATTATGCAAAATTCAGAGGCACTGGGAAAATGTTAAATTAGATACTTGACCATTACTCTTCAGACTTAATACAGAGAAGGATATTAAGGCCTTAAAATATTTTATTTTTCTGGTTCATTGAGTACTTTTGTTATTATTGTCATTATTAATATTATTATTATGGGAGTGGCAGTAATAGTAGTAGTACCCAGTGGAGGCTTAACCAATAGATACATTTTATTGCTGAACTACATTATTATTAGCATATTATTTGGTTTACATTCTTATTTAAGGGCATTTTGCAAATGTCATCTCAAGAAAAAGAAGTGAAGGATAAACTGGAAGTAAAACCAGATAGGACGAAAAACCAAACAAGACTGGGTTGTTAAATTGTTTACTCTAATAAACAATATTGCTTGTTCCTTTGGCACCTTGTGAAAAGCCTTAGGAAATGTGCCTCAGAACTTTTGACTCAGGGAGAGAAAAGGTGGAAATGTTTATTTATTGGTCCTTATCGTTCATTGTTCAATAATGGCATTGTAAATTTTTGGGTGGGGTACATGTGTGAGCACAAAGTGGGTTCCCAGGGGCATCCCATACTATAATCCATAGGATCTCAAGATAGAAGAGTAACACAGGTGGTACAGGCCTGAGTCAAGGCTGAGGGCACCTGGGCAGAATGGTTGAAGCCTATGCAGGACTGATGATGACAATAATAGCTGGAGCGACCAACAAATATCTGAAAAAATACTCATCATCCCTAGTCATCAGAGAAATGCAAATCAAAACCACAATAAACTCGCATCTCACACCAGTCAGAATGGCTATTATTAAAATGTCAAAAAATAACAGATGTTGGTGAGGTTGCAGAGAAAAGGGAACATTTATACACTGTTGGTAGGAATGTAAATTAGTTCATCCTCTGTGAAAAGCAGTTTGAAAATTTCTCAAAGAACTAAAAATAGAACGATCATTTGACCAAGCAATCCCATTACTGGGTACATATCCAAAGGAATATAAACCATTCTACCAAAAAGACACATGCACTCGTATGTTCACTGCAGCACTATTTCACAATAGTAAAGACACAGGATCACCCTGGGTGCCCATCAACAGTGGATTGGATAAAGAAAGTGTGGTACATATACACCATGGAATACTGTATCACCATAAAAAGGAACAAAATCAGGTCCCTTACAACAACATGGATGAAGCTGGATGCCATTATCCTAAGGGATTTAATGCAGAAACAGAAAACCAAATATCACATGTCCTCACTTATAAGTAGGAGCTAAACCTTGGGTACACATGGATATGAAGATAGAAACAACAGACACTAGGGGTTCTAGGGGCTCTGAAAGCAGGGAGAGAAGGAGGGGGACAAGGACTGCAAGACTTCCTATTGGTACTATGTTCACTGTCTCAGTGATGGGATCAATAAACACCCAAACCTCAGCATCACAGTATACCCATGTAACAAACCTCCACATGTACTCCCTGAATCTAAAAAAAAAAAAAAAAAATTAAATTAAAAAAAGTAGGGCACAAGAGGTGCCTAACATAAATGCTATGTACTCTTTAACAGAAGGAAACTTGTTTAGAAAAGCGAAAGGGGCAATTTTATGAACGCTGCAAAACATTGTTTTCAGTGAAATCTGAAATAGCAGATAAATATGGGCAAGCTCTAAACTTTGACCATGTCCCATCACTTTCAATAAATTCCAATCACCACTTCTGCCTCTTTCAAATCCTTCCTAATGGAGAAAGCCCAAATTATCAATCTATACCAGCATTTCTCAAACATTTGGTCTCAGGACTCCTTTATGCACTTTAAAATCATTGAATATACCAAAGTGTTCCCCCCCGTAAATGTAACTTAAATATATTCATATTTATCATATTAAGAATTAGAGTAAATTTTAAATAGTCTTAATACATTTAAAATAAAAGCATATTGCATGTTAACAACAGCAATATTTTTATGAAAAATAACTATTTCCCAAAACAAAAAATTAGTGAAGAGCCACATTGTTGTACTTTTTTTTTGTTTTACAGATCTCTTTAATGTCGGGCTTTATAGAAGACTTGTTTTCTCATATCTGTCCCACAGGCAATCAATCTGCTGAGATATCATGTGCCACGTATCCTCTAGAAAACTCCACTCTACCCTCACAATAAAATGAGAGTGAAAGGGAAAAATGAAGTCTTAATATTATTAAAATCATTTTGTCCTTGCAGACCTCCTGGAATGGTCTCAGGAGCTCCCAGAGGTTTCTGGATGACACTCTGAGAATCGCTTGTTTGTTTGTTTATACTATAATTTTTAGAGACAGGTTCTTGCTCTGTTGCCCAGGCTGGAGTGCAGCAGTGCAATCATAGCTCACTGCAGCCTTGAACTCCTGGGCTCAAGTCATTCTCCCACCTCAGCCTCCTGAGCAGCTGGGACTATAGGTGTGTTCCACCATGCCCGGTTAATTTTTAAAATTCTTTTTGTAAAGACAGGGTCTCACTATGTTGCCCAGGCAGGTCTTGAACTCTGGCCTCAAGGGATCCTCCCACCTCAGCCTCCCAAAGTGCTGGGATTACAGACATGAGCCATTGCCCCCGTCAGAGAACTGCTGGTTTCTACATGTTCATGCAGCCCAATCGACCTCTCTAATTTGATTCCCTGTTATTTCATAAGTAAGTCTTATGCCCCTGCCATAGTGAGCGTCACCATTGCTCCAAATACAGCCTCTAGACTCCCTGCATGCAAGCTTTCCACCCATCTTTCCCTCCTCCTTCCCCTGCCACTGTCTTCCCTTATACTATTGATGTTTGTCCAAATCCTTTCAATCGCCTTTAGGAAACTTTCCAAAATTCACTTATTTCTACTTCTATTGAGTGATTATCACTTTTTTCCTTGCATAATAGATATTTATTTGTGTTTTGCCTCTTGACAAAACCTCCATATCCTGTAGCTTATGCTTGTGTGTAGTAGGTTGGTTAAAAAAAATATAGCTATTGAAAATATGTTATTAGTTTTTACTCGGCTATATGCTTGTTTTACAGTTTATTGTATATGAACCAATAAACCTTATCATTTCCTCATCTATGCATTTCAACACTAATTAATTTTTTATTGGGGAGTGATACTTCAGAAACCTGTACGAAAGACTCAAATATATGGGTCCATCAGTCCTGACAGGTGTGTAGCAGATTACACATCTTGTTTGTTTTTATCTCATCATTATTGTTTTATGCAACTTAGACTAGACTTTTTGTTTTCAACAGAAAGTAAGTTAGAACTAGGAAAGTTAACCTAATGGATGCAAAGACAATAATTGTAGTCTGTAATTGGTGACTAAATATCATTCATCGATTGTCACACAAGATTGATCTTGGGTTTTTGCAGGAAACTGATATTGTTGAACTTGTGAATGAAATATTCATTGTTCTCCCATTCATGCACAATATGACCAAAACTCTAATAAACCTTTTCAGGTAATTACTACTTAGCACAGACCAGGGGCTGTCTGGCAACATCGATTTTCAAGCTTTCCTTATTTGTTTTTGAATAACTGAATAAAGATAGCTAAATTTGAAGGGAATACCACTTCATTGTCTCATGATTCAGAGGTTGCCATTGAAGTGCTCATATCTATATAATTTATTATTTTCTTCTTTCTTATGCATAAGTCCTGCAACCTTAGATATAGTCATAATCATACAGATAGACAAATGTACTTACGCATTTTGCTCCTGTCTGGCCAAATTAGTTCAGCATTAAAATTGAAATGCCCACTGATCAAGAACTAGCCAAACTAAAACATTTGGCGTACTGAAATGCAATGAGCTTGGAAATGCTCGTATTTTCCACAAGTGATTTTCACTGCCTGAACACTGATCCTCTTTGCACTCAATTTACAGAGAATGTACACTTCAGGGAATCTGTATACTAATTAATTTCAAAGCCTAATGCACAGCTAAGGAATATATCTTTAAAATATCTAGATTAGCAAGATTAAGTGACAATTCAATAGCAAAGGAACTTCTAAATTCCATTTAAATGTCAGATTAGCAAGATGTAAATTCATCTGTAGAGAAAAGCCTTTACTAACTTCAGCTACACAAATAGTGACAGTTAAGAAAAGATACCTCAGTGTTTTGGTCAATATGCTTGTTTGTATAGTTGCAAACATATGATGCTATAGCTTAGATATTTGAATCTTCTCACATCACTTTATGAAGCCTCCTCTCTCAAAATACTCATAGATTCCCAAATGGGATTATTTACTAATTTAAAAATGCCTCAAATTTCCAATGCATGTATTATGAAAAGCAGGACTTTTTTTTGTGGCTAGGACCATCAGCTGAGAGAAATGCAAGCACTACTCCATTGCTTCTGATCTTCAATAAAATAATAGCTATTTTGTCTCACTCTGTGACTGCAACTTTTTGCTTTTTTTTTTTTGTTTACTGTCTCTAGTAAGCCATCTCCTATAATCCATGGAGCTTTAATACCTTAAAGCCTTTGATCCATTTATCCATCGCCTTTCACTGTTCCTTACGCTTGTATTCCTTCCTCCTCACCTAGATTTGATACCATGGTCAATCATGATTATTTCCTTGCATATACTATCAACTCCTTTGTCCCTCTATTACTTGGGTTTGCTCCCTTGGCTAAATCGCTGCCTGGTTAGATCCAACTCTTTACTTTCTTTCTGCATGTGCTTGCACAACTGACATATACATATGTCTCAATTTAAATTCATAATAATTTATCTTTAAGAGGCCCTTAAAGCTTTGCAATAATCATACTGTATTCCCAAGTCATTTTCCATTCCTACTCTCTTGAGTAATTATTTTTTATCTTCTTTCACTTCAATTTTTCTAATACTTTCTCCATCCCCCACACTCTTAGATCTTACCCTGGAATTCACTGGGAACATAAAAACTGTCAGAAAAGAACTTCCACCAAGATAGCTACCCATCTATCATATCTATGCCCATATTTTCTCCCTTTCTTTCCCCTGAGCTTTATTGAGATATAATTGACAAACACAAGTTGTACATATTTAAGGTATAGAATGTGAGAATTTGATATATGCATACATTGTGAAATGATCACCACAAGCAAACTAATTAGTACATTCATCTCTTTTGTTCCTACAGATGAGATGCTTGTGCTCTTGCTAAGACCGCGTATTCTTGTGTATTAGAGACTGGTCTCTTGTCTACTCAAGTACAGTTCTTTCCTCTCCCATTTTATCCTCAGATTTTCCTCTCTGTTGTATCATTCCCATTAGCATACAAACATATGGTGTTTTTCTCATTTGAAAAGAACCTGTGCTTGATTGCAGTTTTATCTCCAGCTAATACACTCTTTCACTCCCAAATTAACCACAAAGCTCTTCAAAAGTTTTCTAACCTTGCTTCTTCCCTTATCTCTCTTGAACTTCTGATCTGTATTTTTTCCCACATAACTCTACTGAAAGTACTTAATCAAGGTTACCAGTGTCTGTATTGCTGTATCTAATGACTGATTCTCACTTTTTGTTTTATTTTATCCATCAATAGCAATTGACTTAGTTAATGACTCTCTCCTCCTTGAAATGCTTAACCTCTCTTTCTCTTAATTCTCTCATCTTACTGGCTGTTCATTCTCAGTCTTCTTTGCTGGGTTTCCAGAGCTTTGTCCATGGACTTTTCTCCCCTATCTATACTTGTTTTTTTATTATTATTATTATTTCATTCAGTCTCACTGTTTTAAATCATATCTGTACCCACTATTCCCAAATGGGTATCTCCATTATTATACTACTGCTTTTGAAATATAACTGCTCTCTAGTGCTTACTGATGAGTTCCCAGTGTTTACACAAAAGGTGATTACTTTTTACCCTCTCCCTTCTACGTATGATTACATAGTTCAGACTCACTACTGTTAGTGCATTGTTTCTTCCCCATCTAAACTCTAAGACACTGATGATTCCTTTTTATCTTTCCCAGGAAATCTGACTCAGAGAAGAGAAAGAGATAATGGTGGGAAAAAACAGAAAGAGCAAAGAGAAAGACATGAAAGGAACCCCTTCGTTAGGCTTAGAAACTGAATAATTGCACTGGTAAAAGAGAAGAGATGTTTAAAGTTTTGTTTTTAACCAACAATTTTAAATATTTACAGTAACTAGGGAGGAAAAAAAATCCACAGAAGATTCTAAGAAGATACAAAGGATTGCAAAGTCATGAAATTTCAACATCGCTAAACATATTCTTGAAGATAGGTTTGTCAAATACAAATGGAGTAGAGATTACTTGATTATGATAAAATGCTCATAGCTGTAATTCATTTATATATTAAAAACTAATAAAAATCTATATTTTCTATTCTTATGAGAAATATATATTACTTCACTTTTCCATATACTACATAGCTAGTATCAGGGCCTTTGGAGAGTTTTAAGACAGTTTGATGGCTTTAACTACTTTTTGAGGTGAGGGGATTTACTTTGAGATTTAGTGAGTGAATAGATACCTATTGTAGGCTGCATCCCTCTCCCATTTTGCTCTGCTTGTAATGACAAGTTGAATGGCTCTTACCTCCTGTCATAGGCAACCATTCATGCAACCTTTGAGCCTGTCTGGGTCTTCCCTTGCTATCTTCACTAGTCTAGACACCTCATCAGTACTGTTGATCCAGCACCAGTGCTAATTCTACTTCTGTAGCCTTAGTCAACTCTACTGCTATTTTTGTCAAGGTGTCATTTATGCTGTCATCAGATTCTTCCAGGTGTATATCAAATTCCTGTAAGCCAAGACACAGGGGATCCCCACCAAACCTTTTCTATTCTCTTCACTATTGCCCTTCTGTGAGTAAGAAAAGGCTGAAATTGGTAAATAATTGATTTGGCCAAAACAAGCCTTTGATACCATTTGCAAAATTTTCAGCCTGAGACAAAGTGGTGACCCTAAAAGAAGCAAACATTATTCTTTGGTAACTTTTTAAATACTAGAAGTTTTGGCCAAGTGTGGTGGCTCATATCTTTAATTTCAGCACTTTGGGAGGCTAAGGCAGGAGAAACACTTCAGCCCAGGTGTTCAAGACCAGTCTGGGCAACATAGCAAGACCCTTTTTCTAAATAAATAAATAAATAAATAAATGAATGAATAAAAAATAAAAAAAATTAACCAACTGTGGTGTCACCTGCCTGTAGTCCCGGCTACTCAAGAGGCTGAGGCAGGAGGATTGCCTGAGCCCAGGAGGTGGATCCTGTAGTGCTCTGTGCTCACGCCACTCCACTCCAGTCTGGGTAACAGAGTGAGACCCTGTCTCAATGAAAAATAAACATAAAAAAATTAAACTATAAGTTTTGCCTCAACTCCTCTTACTACTGAAGTAAATTCTTTCTGTAATTCTGCCTTCTTCTATAATTGTTTTTGGCACATAACCCACTTTCCTTTGACAAATAGATATTATCTGATTTCATTCCTTCAAATGTCCCACTGTCTGGAGAGTTTCTGGACATCAGATTTGTTGAACATAAACAGAAAAATATTTTGTCAGGCTGGGAAGATAATAGAAAGTATTGAGTTTAGGTTCTAGGAAATCTAGTTATATTCTAGCTGTATTATTTACTAGTTGCAAATATTTGAGCAAACTTTTAAGCTTCTTTGACATTTTAATTTAGTAGCCACAAATCTCCCCAAAAGTGGGTATTAAGTCTAATTATGTAGACTTATCTTGTAAGGATCACATAAAAATCATATAGTGGATATTGGCAAATGATAATCTTCATGATTATTTTTATTTTGAAACAAAGTGAGGTGATATTACAGTAATAAAAGTAGAATTAATTATTTTTTTCTAAATTATTGTTGTGCCTTTTAAAAACAGGTATTTGCCTTCATTAAGACTTGGCTGTTGAGTGTTTCCCAGTGATCCTGATTTTATTGAACTTTATCACATCAAGTGTTTGATCAGCTTTATTCTTTCTCCTTTCAGGACTGCAAATCATTATTTTGGTGTAAGTAATAAATATCTGAGACAAGGGCACCACAATTTCTAAACTTCACACTTCTTATTTTCTTATGCAGGAAAAATTCTAGTGCTTGTAAATATAAAGCTAATTGCTTTTTATAATACGTTTTCTGTCTCTAAAAGTAATTCAGATCATAACAAAATTTTGAAAAGTACATGAATATACAAAGAACATAAAAACCATCCAGAAACCAACTAAACAATCAATTAAGACTTTGACATATAGACATCTTGAGAATATGCATACATGATATATGCTGTTTTGTAACTCTTATGATACAGTATTTAGGATAAAACTTTCACAGCATCATTTTAATGAGTACATAGCATTCATAAAATAGATGTATTGTAATTTATTTAACCACATTCTCATATTGCAGGATTGGCTATTTTCCATTTTTGTTGTAATAAACAATGCTGCAATGAACACTACATACATAAATCTTTATGCACATCCTTAATCATTTCTTTAGGATAAATTACTAGATACAAAATTGCTGTGTCAAAGCTTATGCTTATATTATTTATTTACTGTAACCTAGTTTTTAATCATAAAGTAACAAATGCGCTTTGGAAACAATTAATACCTAAATGTTAAAAAAAGGAAAGTAAAAACGTGCTTTTACTTGGCATCATAACTTAGAGATAAACACTATTATATTCTTAAATTTTTTTCTCACAATTCTTTAGTGATAGTCAAGCGTATTTAAATATACACATTTATTTGTATTAATATACAAGGAATCATAATAGATATTCTTTATTTTTTCTTAATTTTTAACTTAATGTACTTCAGAACTATTTACTCATAATTTTATGTCTCTCTTTTTACCTGTTGCATAGTAATTCATAGCATAAGTATATATTTTATTTAACTAGTCCTTTCTTGATAAACATTTAGGTTATTCTTTTGGTCATTCTAATTGGTTTTGTGTTGGACATCCATGTACAACTGTCTTTGCAAACTTTTTAAAGCATATAGGTAGAATGGAATTCTAAAAGTGGAATTGATTTGTTAAAGAATACGTATATAGTTTAACATTTGGTGTGTAGATGAGTACTTTTTGGAGTTTAATGTATGTTAGTGTTACTATGTTCTTGGAATGTTATTTCTCAGATCTATAATGTAAATGAAACAATGCATTTTGAAGTAAAAAAAATCGCCTCAAAATCTTAGATAGCTTTAGTGTTTATTTTCTTGTGATACACACCTATTTTCCGGCTGCACAGAAATAATACTACAATTTAACGATAAAGAGATAGTTCTGTTTTCAATTAAAATCTTGAAAAATAATCTTTTTGAGAGGACTATTGGATTTGCAAATTAAGCTGTGTTATTTAATGACTTAATATAGAGCATCATGCTCTTTTACCCACTGCCACCTTCTATTTACATTTATATAACATAAATAATTGTGGAAATTAGGCAACTATCTGGATAATTTTGTTTATCCATTAAACAAATATTTAATGAGTGTCTACTGTATGCCAACCTCCATTCTAGGTATCAAGAATGTAAAAATGGACCATACAAAAACAACTATCCTCATGGTGCCCATATTTTAGTGATGGAGACAAAAACAAATTAAGCAAGTAAAATTATTGCTTAAATTGTGAGACAGCAATTCATGCAAAGAAAAAAAAATAACAAGAAAGGAGAATAAGGAGTTTTGAGTGGGAGGTAATGCAATTCTAATTAAAGTGTTAGAGAAAGCCTCATAGAGTGGAGACATCTTTGAGGAGACATCTGAAGGAGGTAAGACAGTTTGACCAATGAAACTAGGTGTGACGGTCAGTTTAATGTGTCAATTAGGCTAGGCTACCACCCCCAGTTATACAATCACACATGAATCAAGGTGTTACTGTGATGGTGTTTTATAGATTTGATTAAAGTCCATAATTAGTTAACTGTAAGGGTGGTGATGCTAGATAATGTAGATTAACCTGATTCAACCAGTTGAAAAGTTTTAAGAGTAGAGACGAGATTTCCCTAAAGAATAAGACATTCTGCCTGTGGGTGGCAGCTTCACCTGGTGCTGAGAGATTCAGTGTTCCCTTCCTGATGGCATGTCCTGAGTATTTGAACTTGCCTAACTAGCTCTCATAATAATCCAATAGCTTGTAATAAATCTCTTCATACATATCTCCTGCTGATTCTATTTCTGTGGGTGAAGCCTGACAAGATACACTAAGCTTACTAGATAATTCAGTATATCTTTAATTTTATGCTATGGAATATATGAATGGTCAAAATATATATGACACTTAGAATGGTTCTGTCTAGCATCACAATGACGTTTGAATGAGTTCTAGCTCTGGACAGTTTCTGTTTCCTCCTAATATCTTTCTGGGCACTCTCAACAACTAATAGAACAACTAAACAGAAAATCAGTTGTATACAAAAAATACTAAACAGCATCATTGTATTACTCTGTTCTCACATTGCCACAAAGAAATATATGAGACTGAGTAATTTATAAAGAAAAGAGGTTTAATTGGCTCATGGTTCTGCAGGCTGTACAGGAAGCATGGTGTCATCAGCTTCTGGGTTAGGCCTCAGGGAACATACAATCATGGAGGAAGGCAAAGGGGTGTTTCACATGGCCAGAGCAGGAGGAAAAGCAAGAGAGGAGAGGTGCTACACGCTTTTAAATGAAACGTCTCCATAACTCACTCACTCACTATCACAGAAACATCACAGAGGGCATGGTGCTAAACCATTCACAAGAAGCTACTCACATGATTCAATCACCTCCTACCAGGCCCCACCTCCAACATTGGGGATTACAACTGAACTTGCGATTTGGGTGGCCACACAAATCCAAACCATTGCAATCATCCACCAACAAGGTCTGAATAACATTTATAAAACACCAGACAACAGCAGAATACACATTCTTTTTAAAGTTTCAATGAACATATATCAAAATAGACTTCCCTGGGAGCCATAAAACAAACTTTAACAAATTGAATATAACTGAAATCATGCAGAGGGTCCTTTCTGACCACAATTAAATAAAATTAGAAACCTAACAGGTAGGCCAGGTGCAGTGGCTCACACCTGTAATCCCAGCACTTTGGGAGGCCAAGGTGGGTGGATCACAAGGTCAAGAGATCGAGACCATCCTGGTCAACATAGTGAAACCCCGTCTCTCCTAAAAGTACAAAAATTAGCTGGGCATGGTGGCACGTGCCTGTAGTCCCAGCTACTCGGGAAGCTGAGGCAGGAAAATCACTTGAACCTGGGAGGCAGAGATTGCAGTGCGCCAAGATTCACGCCACTGCACTCCAGCTTGGTGACAGAGCGAGACTGTATTTAAAAACAAAAACAAAAACAAAACAAACAAACAAAAAAAAACTAACAGACGATAGGAAAATCTCCATACACTTGAAAACTAAACAACACATTTCTAAATAGTCTGTAGTTCAAAGATGACATCTCAAGGAAAATTAAAAACACATTAAGCTGAATGAAAATCCAACTGCTACAGTCTGAATGTTTGGCTCACCCCAAAATTTATACGTTTAAATCATCCCCCACCACTCAAGGTTATGGTATTTGGAGGTGGAACCTTTGGGAGGTGATTAGATCATGAAGGCAGAGTCCTCATAGATGGAGTTACTGCCCTTATAGAAGACATCGCACTGTGTCCTCACATGAAACTCTCTTTCAACATGTGAGGACATCGTGAGAAGGCAACATCTATGAACCAGGCAAAGGGGCCCTTACCAGACACTGAATGTGCTGGCACCTTGGTCTTTGACCTGCTAGCCCCAAGAACTGTGAGAAATACATTTCTGTTGTTTACAAGCTACCTCGCTTACGGTATTTTATTAGAGCAGCCTGAATGAATTAAGACAGACTAATATCTAGAATATATAAGGAACTCTCAAACTCAACACTTAAAAATTAACCAATCTAATTAGAAATTAGAAAATTGACAGAGGTATAAACATTTCAGTGAAGAAGACATGCAGATGGCAAGTTAACACAACAGAAGGTCTTCAACTTCCTTAGCCATTAGAGATACAATTTAAAACTACAATGAGATACCACTATACACCTATCTGAATGGCTAAAAGAAAAAATAATGACAACACCAAATACTGATGAGGATGTGGAGAAACGGAATCTTCAACATTGCTGGTGGGAATATAAAATACAGCAGCTACTCTGGAAAATAGTAGGTAGTTTCCTTAAAAATGAATCCTGCAACTTCCATATAACTCAGCAATTCCACTCCTGGGCATTTATCTCAGATAAATATAAACTTACTGTCTCACACACACACACAAAACCCTGAACAAACATTTATACTAGCTTTATTCGTAGTAGCCAAAAGCTGGAAACAACCTGGATGTCCTCTAATGAGTGAATAATCAGACCACAATACATCCATGCCTGGAATATTCCTCAGCAAGAAACAAGAACAAACTACTGATGTATACTACAGCTTCGGTAAATCTTCAGATAATTTTGATGAAAAAAAAAAGCCAATCCCAAAACGTTATATACAGAATGACTACGTCTTACAATGTCAAATTAGAGAAACGAATAGATCAGTGTCTGTCAAGAGTTAAAGAGGTGGGGTGAGGTGGGACTGGTGCCTGGTGAGAGAGAAATGTGTGTGGCTATAAAAGGGCAACATGAGAGATGTTAGTGTAATGGAAATGTTCTGTATTTTGACTGTTTCAATGTCGATATCTTGGTTATAATATTATACTACAGTCTTACAAGATGTTACCATTTAGTACAAACGGATAAACAGATCTCTATGTTATTTCTTACAACTGCATGAGATTTATAATTGTCACAAAATTTAAAAGTTTGATTAAAAAACACAAAATTTATGAGATTAATAGGCTGTATAATTTTACTTCTTTAGAAGTACTCCATTTCATGAGTGCTAAAATGCTAGTTTTAAAAAATAATCTGTGTGACATTGTGGTTTTTTTTAGTATGTATTTTACGAATCAACATTGCTTAATTTGGCACCACAATTTTCTGCCTATTTGAACGCACTCTTTTATTTATTAAATATTATTTCACTATTCCAATTCCTCCCAACAATATAAATTAATTTTACACAGAATTTCATTTCTCAACATTACTTTTCAAAGCCAGAATGTTTTTAAGTATACCCTTCTCTAGAATAAATTTTATGAAATTTCTGAATTCCAATATAAACTACAAACTAATAGCAGGAACAATCTGAGTCATTATAAATTATTTTGTCCATGAATAGTAGAATAAGGAAAATATAATGTATTAGATATGCCTAAAGCATTTTTCAATATTCAAACAAAATTAAATTACTTTGAACAAATGACCTTTTTGAATGTTTAATGGATAATCCATGAACACTTGCAGTGACTTTTGATAGTTTGTCAAACAATTTTATTTAAAGTAATTTTCTTATGAGACAATCATATTGCTCATAAAAATCTGAAATATGTAATGAAGACATCCTAGGGATATACTAATTCAAGTCTATTAGGTAAGAATGACAAAAATAATAGTTACACCAGCATCTGTTCTAGTATCTTTGTTAGGGGCACACATAACTTTTTGTAAAAGGAAGTTTTTCTATGGTTTTCACAAAAATAGTCACATGAACTTTGGCAAATATTATTTTGCAAATGCCACTCTTAAGAGAAGTAGGACTAGCAGTAACCTGACATTTATATCTATTCTAAATAATGCAACAAAAGCATTTTCAAGGTTCATGTGCATCTTTTCATATGCAGACTTTGCAGTTCTCTTTAATAATTTAACTTGTTTGGACACATCTTACTGAATCATATTTTTTGAGTTGAAAAATATATTACCTGCATTTGCAGAAAGTGATACTCTTGGTTGCCTGCTTTACCTGACCCTGTTTTGGTTTTGCTTGGCTTCTACTATTCTCGATCAGATGTTTGTTAGATCTTTGGCAGGTAATCATATTTGTGGACCACACTCATCTGTCAGATATCTGTTCAATTAACCAAAATAATCATGTAGAATATATATAGTTAATTGGCTGAGAATCCGACTTCCTAAACATTTGATTACTAGTATTTCACATGCTTTTTCTAGATAACCTAGACTCTTTCTCAGAAGCTTGAGTCTGACTTTTGCATTCCTGATTCACTTGACTGTGAATCATATAATTTCTTATTCTTTTTCTAGCTTGATAATCTCTGCTTTTTAGTTTCCATTCTAAGAGTATATTAATTTCTACAGTGGCCTGATTCATGCTGACAATACTGAAAACTAGAAATTTAAAATAATGGGTAAAAAGTGGAGACTACTTCATGTGCATCTCTGGATCACTATTAAGTTATTGACAAAATGAATACTCATATGATAAAATATATTTTTCTATGTAAATAATAACATATTATCCTTATTACATTTTAATAAAACTCATGTTTGCTTTGGTGACACTTTTTAAAACAAAGGTTATAGACAAAATTATGATACTTACAAAAATTTTGGTAAAGGCTCACAGTTTGGCATAGGAGATACTAGGGGTTCATATCCCCACTGTTTCATTTAATAGCTGCAGAATCTTAAGTAATTTTCCTAATCTCTTAGAGGGACTAATGCATTTACACCAGTGCAAGGAATATAGTCAATGCTCAGCAAATGAAAGTTCTTACTATGATTATTCTTGTGACTATTACAATGAGTACAACTAGTATAACCAGTACAACCACTACTATTTTAAGTACCAGTAATCCATCCACTACTACTTAGAGGAAAGAGAGAAAACTAATACTACAGAATGCAAAAAAAAATAAAGAAATAACTAATGAACATCAATAGCTTTATGATAGAAGGCATTATTTAGTGTTCCTTATATTAAACTCACATGATTAAGAAGACTGAGATGTTCTTTCATTAGGCATTGCTAATCATAAAGCCCACTTTGGAAAGATTTTTATTTCCCTAGCTCGGTATTCCCAGTGGATTCCTCTCTGATTATGATCGTTCAAGTGGTATTTAATGTTGGTTATTATCAAAATGAATACTTTTCATTTGGAATGGCATTAGTTTAATTGCTACTATATTTCTTGTAATGTAAAATAACGTAGAAAAAGTTTGTTTTGCCCAAATACAGTTGAATGGGAAAATTTCAACTCTAATACACTCCTTAAATATAAACACTTTTGGAATGAACATTATTATTCAAATTAGCAATCAGAAAAAGACATATTTAAGATAAATATTATGTTAATTCTTATTTTAAAAATCACAAACGTTCCATGTGTATTTGAGTGTGTAATCCCAGACGAACTGTAACCCCTGGATATATCTAATGAGAACTTACTCCCTTTGTTTCCTATTGAAATTCATTCTAATTAGAAATAAATTACATATTTTTCAACTTTCAAAACATTATTGCCACAAGTTAATTCTCTCTACTGTAGAGAAAACCATATCTACATAGGATTTCCATAGCTACATGGAATTTGATTCTGTTGCAGATTTCATTCTATAAACATTTGGTGCACAACTTTTACATCTGAATTGCTATACAAAACGCAGTTCTGTGTATAGTGCCGCAACGTAAAGATGATTGTTACACAATCTGCCCTTCTTTTCTGCCACCAGAAGAAGCAGAATTCACTCTCTATAGTTTTATTAACATGTATTTTTGTTCCTATTTTCTCAAAGTTAGAATTTAAACCAAAGATTCCAAAAATAAAATCACAGAAAAAAGATTTTTTGTGAGATGGATGGCGATGACTGCAGTACTATAAAGCTATTGCAATAGCTTTAATTATTCATCAAATGGAAAGTTTCCCTACCAAGGTTGCCAAAGACTACAGCATCTTCATAGTGTATTTCCCTCCGAGCTGTACTTTAGTGCACAGAAAGAAGCCACAAGTAACTAGCAACATGACTATAAGGGTGTTAAATGTCAAATTTAATTCACTCAACAATTTCTGAATTTCTAAGAAAAGAGAATTTAAGAGCTAAGCAATAGGCACTTTTTGTAAATCTGAAGGTAATCTGTTTCATGTTTGCAAAATAAGTACACTTCCCTATGCAATTCAAACATTGAAAGAAAAATTTAAATATTTAGAAAGCATGTTCCGTACAGATTTAAACCAGCTTTTAGAGTACTGTACATCTCAATTTGAAAATTATTTTTATGCTTTATCCAGGGATATATAATTAACAGATGCCATTCTTCATTATAATATCTAAATATTTTTAAATTGTGGGTAATGTTGGGATTTAATGTAACATACATATTTGAGATGACTTCGATGAAATATAGGTGATTAAATCACTGAATAACAATAACACATCAAAAGATATGTAACAAGGAGGAGATTCATGTAAACTTTAAAATTGAGTTTTCCACTGACGATATAACAGAGATTGCAATTTATGGAGTTTTAAAGTAAGAGTCTTTTTAAGTCTCTTTGCTGAATTACTCAATGCAAGTCTTTACAAATGCAAAAGTATAATGTCAATTACAGCTTAATGAACATATATCAATGAAGAGTTAAAGTAGTATAGGCCTGGTCACCTAATTTTTTAACTTAGGACAGAGATTTTGCTACCTGAGTCAATGCTTCTCAGACATCATTAAACATAAGTATTACCTGGAAATGTGTCTAGCTCCAAATGCACCATATTTTGATACTATATTTTGGTACTATATTTTGATTTAGTGAGGACCAGGAAGCTATTTAAACTAATTCTCCAGGAAATTCTGAGGAAGTTGACTGAAGGAGGAGTCTTCTAGACTATCCATCAAATAAATATATTATATTTCATGACCTAATATGCCACCAATTATAAGATGGATCCTTAAATATTTCTAAGAAAGAAAGCTAAACAGTGTCAATTATACAGTCTAAGAATAGGATGAATTTTAATTTCAGGGAAATTAAAATATGTTCATCTTGAAATTATTGAAATACCATATTACTTGTCTCTACTAAGTTTGTTTTGACATCAGTTGAATAGCAGGTTAAACATTAAACTCTCTAATAAATCTCTGATTCAATCAATCAAATTTATTTTATTTACATCCTATACTCTGTGCCAAAAGTTTTTATAGGCATCTGTTCTTATTATCTTTTGCTGAATTAAAAGCAACAACAACAACAAAACCCCCAAAACACTACCCCCAAACAGGATCTTTAACCAGTAATTTATTATTATTTTACTTTGTTCTGTGAATTGATTGGGCTCAGCTGGGCAATTCTCACTTGAGATGTCTCACAGTTATGGTCAAATGCTGGCTGGAGCCACAAACAGTCAAATTAAGGCTCAATTGAGCTGGACTTCCAAGGTTGCTCATTTACAGTGCTGGTGGTTGACATTGGCTATTGGCTTAAAAGTCAGCTGAGGATTTTAATTGGAGTATCTATCTTGGCCTCTCTATGTGGCTTGGGCTTCATAGCAGGCCATCAGTTTCCTGAGCGGGAGAATTCCAACGGCAAATGTTTCAAGAGGCTCAATCTGAAGTTCTTCTGATCCATACTATGGTCATTATGACCATAGTATCACCTCCACTGCATTCTGTGGGTCAAAAGTGAGTCTCAATTAGTTTACAGTCAAGGAAAGGAGACTGCATTGGGTGTGACTATCAGGAACCATGGCTCACTGGAGCACCATCTTTGGAGTCTAGCTAACACAGCATCTTTGTATGTAATCTAACTTAATCTCAATTAAAACTTCTAGAAAATATTGTGTTAGCTAAATGGAGCTGGTTCTTTTGATAACTCCAGAAAATGACCCATTTCAAGAACAGTGAGCTCTTTACATAATGAGTTAGCTTAATCCTTGACAAATTGGGTTTTTTTTTCTTTTTAAAGTTTGCACTTTCTTCTTTCTTTTCTGTTTTCTTGTCCAGGCTAGAGTGCAATAGCCTGATTTTGGCTCACTGCAACCTCTGCCTCCTGGGTTCAAGTGATTCTCCTGCCTCAGTCTCCCGAGTAGCTGAGATTACAGGCACCCGTCACCATGCCTGACTAATTTTTTGTATTTTTAGTAGAGACGGAGTTTCAACATGTTGGTCAGGCTGGTCTCGAACCCCAGACCTCAGGTGATCTGCCTGCCTCAGAAGGTTGCCCTTTCTATTGTCACTTGCTTAAAGGCAGGCTTTTGTGTTTTCAGCCTGATTGATCAGTGAAACATCTTGAATGTAAGAAAGTCATTTTGGGCTCCCCATAATTCCTCCACCCTCACACCATATACTCTTTTTTTTTTTTTTTTTTTTTTTTTTTATTGGTCTCTTCCCCTCCTCCCTTCCCAGGCAGCTAGGACCAAGCAGGAAAAAAATCAAGGGTCATTTTAAAATTAAATTATCATTCTTGATTTGGAAACCACAAAAAGCACCTAAATGGCATATCAATCAACTTTTGATAAGTTACTGTGTACCAATAATGTGCAAAGTACTTTATGTGTCCTGTCTAATCAAATCTCCACAGCAAACCAGTGAAGCAGATGCTAGCATCCTCATTTGTATGAAGAAACTACGGCAAAGAGAAGCAAGGGACTTTTCAAAAACCTAAAAAAATGTGTTAGAGAATTATTATTATTATCACTTTGAGACAGAGTCCCACTCTGTTGCCCAGGCTGAAGTGCAATGGCACGATCTCGGCTCACTGCAGCCTCCATCTCCTGGGTTCAAGCAATTCTCCTGCCTCAGCCTCCCAAGTAGCTGGGATTACAGGCACATGCTACCACATCTAATTTTTGAATTTTTTTAATAGAGATGGGGTTTCACCATCTTGGCCAGACTGGTCTTGAACTTCTGACCTCAAGTGATCGGCTCACCTCAGCCTTCCAAAGTTCTGGGATTACAGGTGTGAGCCATCGCATCTGGCTTGTCATAGATAATTATATCCGATGGTGTCTACGTGAATACATATGTGCATCTATCTCACAGTGTATGTTTGAACTTTGACTCAGTTGGGACTGAACTGTTCTTTCTCCTAGCAATTGATCAATACTTCCAGTTACTTTCTAAGGCAGTTCTTGATTTATGATAATGTAATTTAAAGCTGTTATTTGTTGTCTCAATGACTCCCTTCATGCTGGCACCTGCCCTGATTATTTTTAAAATTTTACCTAATTATTGCCTGTATTTGGGCACCTGTCCCCAGCTTGTGTATTCAAGCCCTAAGCTTCATGACTTCCCCATTCTAGCTCTTCCTCCTTTCCAAGTTGACTCAATTACATGGAAATTACCCAATGAGGATCCTTCCTGCCTGCCACAAGTTGCCAGACCCATGACACTCCCTAAAGGCATTGGCTCATGGGTCCGTGCTCTGATTTCTCCTTGTCTACCATGACCAAACTTCAGGCTTTTGGGTGACTTGTGTGGATTGCAGACCATGGGGTGCCTCCCTGTCTAGGACCTTTAACCTCATATACTTCATCTTTTAATCTCATGTGCCTCTCCAAGGGTAATTTTCACAGCTTTGTTGGAGTAATCCTTGAAGACTCCACAACAGGGACCTACTCACCCATTTACAATGAAGTTAGTAATTTGTTTGTTACAGCAGAAGAAGCAACTTGTCTTCCCATTGCTGCTGTGGCAAAGAAAATGTACGCAGCTCCACTCAGTGAAGTGTTAAATTGTCCAAATAATCTTAAAAGAGGAGGTAGAATTTAGCCTTGTCTTTTGCTGCTCAAGAACAGATTTTGCTATGCTAAAATTCCAGTCTTACCTCTTCTACACATGTAGCAATATAATGTTACAATCTCAGAGACAGTATCACATGTCAATGTAATGGGACTTATGGTGAAATCTAAGAGCTTATCCCAAAGATGGTACTGTCTAGAAAATCAAATACTAATCAATAAATTAATGTCACACGGCATTACATATATTTTCCAGAATATTTCCTACATTTGCTTGCTTTTCATGGCAGTTTTTTTGCAGCTTTTGCAGATTTACGAAAAGTTATATAGAGCTTAGATGAATTTACTGCAGTGAGTCGGGTGTGAAATTTTGGGATAAAAAAAGAGTTGGTCTTTCTGAGAAATTTGCTGGAGATGAGTACAGTTCCTCTCTGGACAGTGTCAGTTTGTCTTTCAACTGAGCTGAACTCCTTTAAGCATGCTATATCCACATCAATCGACCATCATGCTTTCTCTCTTTGTGGTAACCTGTATGTCTTTATCATACCCCCAGTATGATTTAGGTCCCAGCAGAAAAATATCTAGTCCTAATCTAAAAAGTAACTGCCTGAGATTTGCAGCTGACCTAGAATTCTGAGCTATTTTCCTCATTTTCACATTCAACAAATGCTATTTTTATGCACAGCTACTGTGTGTAAACAATGATCACCTTTGCCATCAAAGGTCTTCCCATCTGGGGGAAATACATAGAAATAAGCAATGAAAATTGTGGGAGACCAAGTAGTATATGATAGTGCAAAGCACCAGGAGAACACAAAATACTCCCCCAGTATTTGCATTCTGAAGACACCTTCCCAGCAGAAACTACTTCTAAAGCACAAACCTACAGAAAATTTAAGAGTGAAAGGGATTTGTGGGAAGAGTGTCCCAGACAGAGGAACCAGTTTATGCAAAGACTTACCCATGAATGAAGAAGAACATGGTGCACATGTAGAATTGAGAAATGACTAGCTTTTCTATAACACAGAAAGTAGGGATTGAAGGTGAGAGTTAGTGCTGGAGATATTAGCAAGGACCATGTCATGTATCTATGCTAAGTATTTTGAACTTATGCTGAACGTAAGGGGTGCCAATGAAACTCTTTAAGTGAGGGAAGAAAAAACTGGGCTTCATAATGAATAAATGAGTTCCTCAAATGGTAACCTGGAGAGTAGAATTTAGGTGGGGAAGAGCATAATGACTTAAGGCAAAGTAGTCTCAGAAAATGCTTTCAGGCCATTTAACTGATGATCCAAGTGCATGCTTTAGGAGAAGAGTGTTCATTCACTCATTCATTCATTCATTCAACAGAAATGTATTGTGTATCTACTCTATATCAAAGACTACTCAAGTCATTAGGAGATAGAGCAGTGAACAAACCAGACCACATCTTTGCCATCATTTCATTTATTTATATAAATGAATATATGCCAAGTATCTGTGCTCTAAGAAAAATAAAACACTATTAGAAAAAGGAGAATGTGGGGAGGAAGGTGTTGTTTTATAACTGGTGGTCAGGGAAATATCCACACACCGTCTGTTACTTTTCTCTGGATGCTTCTTGTCTGAGAAAAAAAGTTACAGTGTTTGTTTACCTATTCATTCAATATTCTTTTAATGCCTCTGTGTACTAGGGACTCTGCAAGGCCTTGTGGCAGTGTCATGGCAGGTAGACAGGCTGGAAAGATCAATCAAGCAGTACATTGTAAGCTGTGTTAAAGGTTAAAGGTTTGGATGTTTTTCCTAGGAACAATGAAAGCCATTGTGATATTTTAATTAAGAATTCCATGTGATCATGTTTGTATTTTTAAAAGATCATTCTGATTATAGTTAGAGGAATGAATTGATTAACAGGGCTGAAATAGGTTCTTTTTAACTGAAGGGAAAATAATAGATTTTCTTTGCTTAGCTACTAGTAGTGATGGCTAAATTTCCTTTCATTCAAGGAAAAGTAATACTTTTTTGTTTTACTATGATAAAAGGTCTTTATTCGTTTTCAGAGTGATAAACAAATTTCCCATGAATACACTTTTTCCTCTTGAGTGCAGAATTTTTTGTGAAGGCTAAGACGTGAATGTGTTCACTGAGTGAATTTATCAAAGAAATTCTAACATGTCCTTATTTTCCCATTGAGGGACTTTTGCATCTAACAAAGAGTAATATCTTTATACAAGACAACATTTGATTGGCAGCAAAAACACACATTTTATTATTTAAAATGCACCAGACACACTTTTATTTCATGACTAAACACCTTTCTTATTCACGTTTTATATAAGTGGAATTTCAAAATATTTGTTTATATAACATTCTGCAAAGAAATATCCTAATACAGATTTGGCCATATTAAAAATGCCTTATGTGCCATATTGCTCAGAAGGCATGTTTATGAATAAGTTTTCAAAGCTCCATATGCACAAATATGAAATACAAAATCTTCCTCCAAATACTAAGAATATAGCCCGTTCTACATTTGCTGGTTTATATTGCTAACATTTATCTGCATCTCCATATCCCAAGATTTGCAAATGAGATAATTCTGTTGCAGTATGCCGCCAAGTATAAACAGCTGGCTCTCTTTGGCGAGCAGAATATCATCTGAACATTTAATGCAGCTCTTCCTCTAGGATACCTTTTATCCTCAGAATTTAGGGAAGCACAGTTGCTTGGCATGTTTCAAATGTACTATTCTCTAGAGTTTTATAGCTCATGGATTCTCTTGATAACTACAATAATAAGGGACCTGACAAGGACAAGATATTAATATTAAGCATTGTGAATGAAATCTTATGAACCTGTGAGTGGGACATTTCAGGAAGCCCTCTGAAATTTTAAATAGGCAGTTTAATATAGTGATACCATCTTAAATTATTTTCAAGTGGAATAAAATTCAGTCATTGGAGTTTTGAGGAGCCACAGTGTATACAAATACATAGTAGGGAGAGTTTCTCCATCAATCTTTATATGGAACATATTTCTTTTATTTTTCCAGAAGTAGAAAAAATATTTACTGGCTTCCATTCATAAAGTTACAGGTAAAAACACAAAAATAAGAAATCAGGACTGATTTGGAAAAGAAATTATATGAATGAATATAAGAACAAGAGATATCGATATTTACCACCTTGTACACTAGAGATGTGACACTTGGCTTCAGGCTTTGCTTGTCTTTTTGTTCACCTGTGGTCTAGGCCAGTGCTGTCCAATAGAACTTTCTGCAATGAGAGAAATCTTTCATACCTGTGTTGTTCAAAATGGTGCCTGCTAGCCACTTGTGGCTAATGAACATATAAAATGTAGTAAGTGCAACCAAAGAAATGCATGTTACATTTTATTTAATTTAAATTAATGGAAATGTTAAATTGTGCACCCAGCTAGTGGCTATCACATCGAACATGTGTGTCTAGGCCATGAGAAGAGTCTTTCTTTCTATAACTGGAGGACATAAGACAGTAATGCAGAACTCAGTCTATAGCCACTCTGGCCCATCTCCACAGGAAGGTTCAGAGGCTGAGACCTACACAGAGTGGCAGTTCTAGATTCCTTTGTCAGTTATCTTAGGATGGATGACAGCCAGTCAGGCTGGGGAAGACTCCTGAGAACCCTTACTCATTCTAATGACTCACTCCGAAGTGGTGATAGCCTAGATGAAGAGAATATTTTAGCTACCCAAAAGAGCAATAATCATTATCTTGACTGAAAATCAAATGTTTCACAGGGAAAATATGGTTAGAAGAAAGAAATTTACTGTTGATGTTATAAATATAACTTTAGAATGTTTCAAAATGTTTGTTTTTATACTGACAATTATGAATTATTTATCTTACTGCAAAGACACTAATAGCTTTGAGCTTTCTTCATTTATTTTAAGTCTAAAGGGTAAACCTATATGTCAAAGTAACTTTTATCAATTATTTTAACAATTCTTTTGTTCTCCAAAGCAACTTATGTGGAAATTACCTACCTGAAATATGTGTGATCCTGCCCTGTCTCCAAAAAGAAAAAAACAAGCAGATAAAAATCAATAAACAGCGACAGTAAAAATAAAAATTGTTTAGGGGAGACAAGATTCTCTTACAAATTGTAATTGCTAAAATGTACTTGAGATATTTATCAATAATAAAACTAAATTAAATTTCCTGAGTGTATTCTATATGCCCGACACTAAGATGGTTGATGTGGATTACATCCTTTAATAAATCTACAAAGTGGGTGTCATCATTACTTCCATTTTGCAGAGCAAGATGCTGAGACTTAGAAACGGGAGGTAATGCTTCCAAATTCACATAGCAAGTCAATGGAGTGGCCGGAATCTGGATCTAGGTTTGCACAAATCTATTTTTAGCCAATTACATGGAACATTCAGAAAATCTAAATTGATTTCATTTGATGTCATAGACAGAATGAAAATTTTCTATAGGCTGTGACTTTTCCCAAAGAAACCAAATTGACAACAGAAAATACATATAAGTTTATATATATTTTGAAGCAACTTACTGTAAAGTTATGTTATACTTTTTTTGCATATAATTTGAGTGTAATACACTGAATCTGTGCCGATGAAATGTATTTATTACTGCAATTGTGATATAGTGCTAGAAAATCTGTAGAGTCCAAAGGAGTGTTTTGGCTGCCACTGTCATTTAAGCCTTTGATTTGCTTCGGAGAGCTGGAGGGCACTGTGTGTCCACTTGCCAACTAGGCCAGGTGCATGAGTACGTCTCTAAAATAATGTAGAACTACTTTCACAGGAATTGAAGAAATGTTTCCTAGATTTCTTTTGACAAGAAGTCATTATCAGTATCTTTGGGGAAGAGTTGCAGAAGCTTCATGAAAAGTATCAGGTCATTACTTACTTTTCATACTGCTAAACCTAGGTCTGAAAGGACGGATAATAATACCTTTTGCTCATGAAGAACAAGTCTCATAGTGACCCTCAGGGTCACTTTGAAAAACACAGAACTAAGCCCAGAATATGGATTTTATTGTAAATGTTTTGTCTCATTTTTTACCTGTTTGAGGTTTTGATTCTGCTGGCAGCATTGGCCTTATAGTACTGTATATGTATGGTATTATACCATATTAAGTTGTGTGCCTGTGCTCCTGGCTACTTGGGGGGCTGAGGTGGGATGACTGCTTGACCCAGGGGATCGAGGCTACAATGAGCCATGATCACACCACTACACTCCAGCCTGAGTGACAGAGTGAGACCTTGTCTCTAAAAAACAAAAATTGTTTGTAGAGATGGGGGTCTCGCTATGTTGCCCAGCCTGGTCTCAAACTCCTGGCCTTAGTGATCCTCCTGACTTGGACTCCCAAAGCAATGGGATTACAGGTGTGAGCCACCACATCTGGCCAGAAGATACTTTAGTGGAACCAATCTGGGCTGGCAACAAACCATTTACATTGTGTGTGTGTGTGTGTGTGTTTGTGTATGTGTGTATGTGTGTGCCTTGCAATCATTACCAATTTTTTTCTTTTTACAACAACTTCTTGTCCAAGAGACCTTTCAATCATTTTTAAATGTACAATTTAGTGACATTAAATAAGTATATTCACAATTTTGTAAAACCAGTACCACTCTCCACTTCCAGAATTTTTCATGATTTCAAACAGAAACTCTGTACCCATTAAACAACAACTTCCCATTTCTCCTGCCCCTGGTAAAGATATTTTAAAAATACAGAAAACTAATCAGATCAATGTCATATGTAAAGATATTCAGACTATCTTTGGCAATAACAGTGGAAATGTAGAGGTTCCCAAAACGCTGTGGAGGAGACTGCAAAATTTCCCTCTGTTTCTGCATACCAACACCAATCATGAATCTGAAAGTGGCTTGACTTAAGAGTAAGGAACGTCGTGAAACATAGGTGGAACATGTGTGATGGTAAGTTCCACTTCCCACCCCCCACCCTCTTTTCTCCAAAAACTTGGAAGAGGAAAACTCAGATTGAGTAAGAGCAGAGGCAGAATGGTTCTCATGTTAGAGATAAGTCTTAATTAAAGAGGGAAAAGGGCAAAAATAAATACTGGAGCAGAGAGAGAAAAACACCTATTTTATTAATGAGTTATTGTGTCCACTTGCATATGATTGTAATGGGGCCAGATGTGCCAATTGACAGCTCATGTGGTAGTCATTGTGAGAAGGGTTAGCACATCACATATCACATATCCTTACATATCACAGAGGATAATGTATCAGAACATCTGAATTACGTAACTAACTTTATTTTGATTCCTTTCTTTTCAAGATGCACTCCTAAGAGAAGACTACCTGAAAGTTGTGTACACTGGTCTAGCAGTTGAGGTCCCCTAGCGTTCCATCTATCTTCTGTCATGTGTGAGTATAATTTTCAAGAGATAAACTCAGCTTTAGGGACACTAGAGCTCTAGTTTCAGCAAAACTCAAAGTCAACCTCTGGACATGGTAAAATTTCCGAGTTAATGTCACTCTGTGAAGTCTCTCAATGGGTGGGCATCTGGCTTTTCTTTGACTACATTAACTTGTTCATATGGTTTTGAAAAACATCTGTATAACTCATAAATACACAAATTCAGTAATGTGTGTGTATGTGACAAGTGATGCTGCAAATTGTGGCAAGGTTTCCCCTCACCTTTATGCCACATTTCTTAAGGGTAAATTTCAATATTGATTTTGATCTCTTCTCAATTACCTAATTTTGGCTCTCTTCCTTTCCGTGATATAGGCATGTCATTATTATTCTTTCAATGCTCTCTACTAGACCAGATATTTTGTACTGGGTGAACATTACTTCAGTGCTGTCCTATCAATTATGTTCAAGGACTTCGGTATTTATGATCTGATTTAACCTCAATATGTATTAATTAGAGCACAGGCTGGGGATGGGGAAGAGAAGATCATTGCTAAAATATTCAAAACTTTTGTACATTTTTTATAGGTATACAGAGCATACATTGTAAACCATTAGTTGAGGTTTCGGTTTGATAAATTTTTTTTCTACCACTTTTGGTCAGTTTCTTAAGTCATACAACTTTCAATTATTCACAATTTGATGAGTTAATTACTAGGTTATTTGTTAATGTTACCTGTATGACAGAATCTAAGGAAAAAATGCATTCTTGAAATTCAAACTGAAACCTTAAGATTACTTTGGGATATGTCTGGTATACATGTTTTTAATGTAACCTGATTCTATGTCAAAAATTCAGCCATTAATTTTATATTTATAGAACTTAAATCAAGATATTTTATTCTATATAACTTGGATATAATTGTATATTGTGGCTGTAACTCTGTTGGAACTTTAGTTTTCAGAGATAGCATTCTTATAGATTTTGCACTTCCCTTTTCATTATCAAAATCAACCTGATTAATCTAAATCCATCTCTTAATTTAAAAATTAACATTCTCTCCCAAATTCCCCTATTTCAATATAAAAGAGTCATTGTTGCTGTTAAGAAATTCCCACTTAGCTGGCCAAGACAGAAAGGTAAACAAATTCAGGATAGGGCAGTGGTGAAAACACCTAGATAGAGTTTGAACAGAGTATAGAGGACCAACAGAGGAGGGGCTGCATAGCTCTCTTGTGGGGACAGCAGCAAATCGTAAAACTGCCTTCAAACAGGAGGTGATGCTGGAGCTCAAATTTAAACGTTACCATGGTTTCCTGTTGGGCAGCGTGGTGGTCATTGTGAGAAGGGTAAGCACAGTAGAATATAGATAGTCAATAACTGTATAGAGAAAAGAATTGCTGTTATCTTCTATGTTCTCACAGTATTCTATACTTCCAGAACATTTTACTTCTGATGCCAGATGTGGCCGGGTGGGGGTGAGCAGGGAGGTGGTGAGGAGTAGTTCCATACCAACCAACTCTCCAAAACCAGCTGGAGGCCCTGTAACTCAATTCCCTTCTGACACTATCTACCTGGACTTTGTACAGACTCCACAGGTTAAGGGCTCAGTTTCTCAAAGCTGCACCCTACTTCAGACACAAGTTACAAGTCCGGGTTGTCACCAATTTATCTGATCATCTGGCTATGAATGACAGGTTCTCACAACCTACTCCTCAGGTTGATCATTTGCTAGAATGGCTCACAGAACTCATGGAAACACTTGCTTACATTTACCAGTTTATTATACAGGGCATTAAAAAGGATCCAGAAGAATAGCCAGATGAGGAGCCACACCGGGCAAAGTCTGGGAAGGTCCTACGTGCAGGAACCCCTCTCCCAATGGGGTTGTGGTGCACCATTCTCTCAGCACATGGATGTGTTCACAAACCTGAAAGTTTCCCAAACCATCTTTTAGTGGTTTTTGTCATTATGTAGACATGATTGATTATCAACTCAATCTCCAGCTCCTCTTCCCTTCCTGGAAGATGCGGGTGGGGTTAAAAGTTCTAAGCTTCTAATCATGGCTTGGTCTTACTGGTGACAGATCTCTATCCTGAAACCATCCAGGAGCCCATCAAGAGTTGCTTCATTAAAAAAAAATAAGATGCTCCCTTCACCCATAAAATTCCAAGGGATTTTGTAGCTCTGCATTAGGACCTGGGGCCATTGTGTTGTGCAATACAGAAGGTAGCAGATGAAATTATCTGAGGCATCTCTAGTAGTAAAATATTTTTAAAATATACGTTGTGATAAAGCTTTGTTCATTATTAGCATAATTAAATAAAGCTTTTTAAAACATCTTAGCCCTTAAATGGATGCTTCTCTGTTATCTTTTTCACTCTTCATTGATTAATTCAATAGAAGGCATAACATTTCACTCATGCATTGTTTCTCCACTTTAAAATATAGTCTTATTTCTACAAACACATCCATACTTTTTGACTGGCAGTTGTAAATATTTTTAAAATTCATTTTTGAGAATGAGATTTGTCATGGTTAGTACTACTTCCTTGTTAAGATTCAGCAACTCATCTTGCAAATGATACAGTATTTTTTAAGAGCTTTATCTAATCCAATGTTGTTAAAATGTAAATAAAATAAATAAAATAAAATTTGGATCCATGGGGTGCCTCTAATAGCTTTTCCTCCTTGACGCGGAGTTAATATGAACTTCAACTAACCAGCTGATTTTTATAAGGTTGCAGAAACTGACAGTTATTTTTCCAGTGATGCTTGCCGCTGTTCTATCTCACTTTAATTCCAGAGTCAGTGGGCAATACCAATATCTATGAATTACATGTGAAAAAGGGATTTATGAATTATGGATGAACAGGGACAGTTACTGGTATTTAAAGGCATCCCACTTCATGTTGAATATTAATAGAAATGAAAGACTGGAGAAATATAGTTACCAAAACTATTAATATTTCAAAACAGGGTAGCTTCTTGAAGCCATGGGATATTAGAATAAAGGTTAAAAGAAATTATAGTTAATTCATTTAGTGACAATTTCTATAACAATAAAGATTAGAAATGAGAATTCATCATCAAAGTCTTTTTATTATTATTCAATTAGGAAAAGTCTAATCTGGACATTAAATAAAAAGATAGTTAAGTAAAAATTGTGACAGTGCCTATTGTCTCATTGTTTGGTTCTTTTTATGGTAGCTAAAAGGAAGACTATGGGACAATATGCAATGTAATCAAAATGTAATTTAATATTTTAATTCTAAGGGTTCAAGTCACTCATAAGAAAATA
The DNA here is from genome assembly GCF_003255815.1 of Theropithecus gelada. Taxonomy (NCBI): domain Eukaryota; kingdom Metazoa; phylum Chordata; class Mammalia; order Primates; family Cercopithecidae; genus Theropithecus; species Theropithecus gelada. The sequence goes on from NC_037672.1 coordinate 126,898,392, forward strand.
GAAACAATTATTGCACAATACTTGTATGATGACATCATAATTATTTATTTTCTTATTTACGCTGGTTAAGTTGATGCAGAGGGATGGCAACTAGCCCTCTGCCTCTAAGGATTAAGGTCTTACTTCCTAAATTGGTATAATCACAAAAAGCAAATTAGTTATTTTAAAAGGCTATAAGGAATTGGATCTTGCTTACCAACTCACAAGAAACTAATAAACCTGAATATGAATATACAGTCATGGATTACTGTGTAATGAGAAATAGAAAAGAAATACCAAGAAAAGTAGAATATCTGTGCTGACTGAAAAGCACGTTGTATTCCCAGTAGGAATGTCATTTTTTATTTATTCATCAAACATGTATTGATGTCTGATTTATACCAGACATTGTGCCAGACACTAAGATGAAAAATCAAACAGGGCATAGTCTCCACCGTCAAGGAGCTTATTGACTAGTTAGAAAGACAGCCAAATAAAAATAACAATTATAGCGGTGTGAAGAGAAGACAATTCCAAATCTGAATAGGGATCTGGAGAAGCTTCCCTGAGGGGGTGAAACAAAGTGCAATCAAAAGTAAGTAGAACTCGCTAGTTGAAGAAAAGAATTAGACTACCCTGTACTCTCGGGTTTCTGTACCTGTGGAATGGCATGGCACTCATTCAAGGCGAGAGGTCCCTGCGTGATGGTGGGTATGGCTGTGGAGAGGGGTTGCTCAGCTCTCTAGGTATAAATTTCTCTCTGCTCTGGATTCCACCCATCATTTGCTACTGAGTGTGCCACACACTGTACTAGGCATTGGGTATTGAGTAGTGAAGAAAACAAAAATCCATAGAGCTTAGAATTGATTTCAAAATAACCTCCTTTGACCCATGTACTTCTTCAGTTACTCACCCATTTCTTTTCTTTTTCTTTTTCTTTCTTTTTCTTTCAGAGTCTCCCTCTGTCACCCAGGCTGGAGTGCAATGGTGCCATCTCGACTCACTGCAACCTCTGCCTCCTGGGTTCAAACAATTCTCTGCCTCAACCTCCCGACTAGCTGGGATTACAGATGCCCACCATCATGCCCAGCTAATTTTTGTATTTTTAGTAGAGACTGGGTTTCATCATGTTGGCCAAACTGGTCTCAAACTCCTGATCTCAGATGATCCACCCGCCTCGGCCTCCGAAAGTGCTGGGATTACAGGCATGAGCCACCGCGCCCAGCCTACTCTCCGGTCTCTCCACTACACTTGTTCATATGTCTACAACCATTTCTACTGTTTCTTCTCTCATTCTTTTCTTATCTACTCAAATCCCTTCATCCTACTCTTGACGTCATAACAATCTCCATGTGTCAAAACGAGTAGCCATGTCACTATTCTTATCCCATTCAAACTCTCAGCAGAAGGAGGCATATTTACCCACCCCTTCTCTTTAATACTCTTTCTTATTTTGGCTTCAAGGACAGAACATCCTTTTTCTTTTTCCTCCCTGGTTTCTCCTTCTTCATCTCCCCTGCTGGTCTTGCTTTGTCCCATCTTCCAATGTTGTAGTGCTGTTGGTCAATCCTGATTCTCATCCTCTTTTTTCCCTACTCATCCCACTTTTTTTTTTCTTCTCTTTTCTGTCCCTGAGGAATGTGTGATCCTCATTTTTGAAATCATCAATTTGGGGACATAGTAAACAATTTAAGAGGAACAATGTCAAGATTAAATGGACATTTCGAAAAGATTATTTCACAACCTCCTACATAGATTTATTGGTGTATATGCATGATTATACGGAATAAAGATAGTGGAATAATCTTAATCATAAAAAATTGAGATAAAATGGCTAAGTTCTTGGGAATATTCCTACCTGATGCTCAGGGAACCCTTCTCACTGGAACAAGTGCAAAGTAAACTGAAAAATTATTTTGCTTGGTCTTCTTTCTTCTGTATTTTGTACATTATAGAAACTTTCTGTTTTAAGGAGATTATAACTAATAACTTCATAGCTCACCTTGGTGCACCTATATTCTATAGATCATGACTATTTCTTTGAAGCATCTCAGTTATCCTAGTGTAGGCATAGATATATCATCATCCTATTATAATATTACAAATCTTTTTATTGAGTGATGATTTCTAACGATGTTAACCTGATTTTAAAGTGTTATTTTCTAATTTCTTCAGATCCTAACACTATTTTGGAAATTCTCACCACCCTATGCCTGATTATCTAAACTCAATGTACTTGTAACCTAATATTTATTTTGAATCCATCACATCAATGTCAGGGCATCAGTCCTGGAATGTTGTAGCTTCTGGAATTTTAGACAGAAGAGTCCTATAAATAGTGTCATCTTTAGTACAAGATAGTATAAAAAGAATAGCAGTTTTCTGAACATAGATGACACTGTTCTAAGTGTTCCACTGTAATAATCCACTTAAACTCCATACAAACTCCTGAGAGAAGTTAAATAGTTTCATTATGTCACAGAGCTAGCAAGGCCCACAGTCTATCTCCAGAGCCTGCAGTCTTAATCACCAAGCTACACTATAATGGTAGATTTATGGTATGAGAACAGCTCCAAACTTATGCCATTAGAATTGAACACATTGTGGTGGTCTTCTTTTATTATTATTATCTCTGATGAGGCTAAATATGTGTTTCAGACAGCTAGACCTAAGTGACAGAGAAAAAACTGCATAGGGATTTACCCCTTATTTTCCTACCTATGTGAAATTCTGCATAGATCATTGTATTTTCTCATTTCCTGCACTGGACCATACCCACCTGTTAAAATTCAGACACTGGAGAAGGTTAAGCAGTCTTGTATTTAGCTACGAAATTACACAAGGTAAAATATTATCAGGTTGCGGTGGACCTTACCAATACGTATAGCCAAAATTGGATCATTCAATCCTCCTAATTTAGTGCGCATCAATGAAGGATTTTTATCCATAAATTATTTGCATAATTATTTTATTTCTGCTATTTAATATGGCTTTATGTAAAGACACATAAAAAAGAGGCATTGAAAATAGAAACAATTAACTTGAATCAATTACTTGGCTATCCCCAATGAGATAAATATATTTTAGAATAATAAATTAGCTAATTATGGCTTCATCCATAGGACCTTACAACATCTACCATTTTGGAGATGATTGATTTTGTTTTCTTATCTTCACAGATAACAAAACTTTTTTCCTGGATAAGAATCAAAAGGTGTCCATTTCTTGGATCTCCATCCTCTCAGGTTTTATTTGCAGCATGCCTTGGTGTATTTCCCTGTCTTATATTCTCCATTTGGATTTTCTATTATAATTTGATAAAGTACATGTTAGAATCTCATTGATTATGCTTTCTTACTTGTTATATGTCTTGCTGTAGGGCTCGCATGTTTGTTTCTCAAGCAATAATAATGAGATGATAACTCAGCAGCATGAAGGAGAGAAAATAGTTTTATGCTGCTGCTCATATTTAAATCTTTGGGGCATAGGCTAAAACTGAGCCTTCAGTTTGTTATTGCTACTAGTTTGTGTGTGTTCGCAAGGGGTTGTTTGGGTGGGCAGATAAGTGGAAGAATCAAATCATGAGGATAAATAAAATGAAATAAGTGGAAAACACAATCCCATGTTAAAAGAGGGGTTTTGTTTGATTTTTTTAATATAAAAAGGTGACGTTTTCAAGGGAAGATTTGAGGTGGAGTGACTGAGAATAAAATTCTGCTCCAGTCAGAGACAGGTTTGGAGCTTAAGCCAATCTGAACCTTGTCCCAAGGTGAGAAGTGGAGCAAGGCAGGAGTTTCCCACCAGAAAGACAGCAAAACTGAGAAATGATGATGAATGAGGTCTAGTATTGTACCTTTCTTTCCAGGTGAAGTGGATCTAGTCTATTAGGTGGAAAGGGGAATGTGGTTGAGTGGAAACAAGAGAGAGTTAAGAAAGAAATGACAGTCAAGAGAAAAATAATACCATTTTTCTACTCCATCCAACATTAGTTGCCTTAAAATATTAAAAGATTTTCTTGGCATAATCTATTTCTGTTTAAATAAAGGTTAAATTACATATAAAACAACTAACAAAATAAACCTACAGGATATCTATATTTAGTAGTGGGGGAGATTAAGGCTCCACTGAATGGAGCCTTGTAACACAGGACATAGCCATAAATACAAAATAACACACAAAGGTCAAAGGAAACTAGGAGAGGGAAGAGGTAGAGCAGAACTAACATTTATGGAGTGCTTGTGTATATTAATCATTGTACTAAGTAATACCATTTGTTTGGTTTTATTTTATCTTGACAACATCTCCGTGAGGTTTATTATTATCTTGATTTTTAGATATATTACAACAAGTTTGAGACCATATTTTCTTTAAAAAGATGTAAATGGAATTCTTATTCTAGACTGGCTAATTTTCAAAGATTGCATTCTTACTATTCTACTACTCCTTATGGTATTCTTGCTAATATCAGAAAAGCATGATTACCCTGTGAATAATTTCACTATTAGAGACTAGTGTTCACCAATTTACATCATGCACCACATGGGTTAAAAACATTTTGAGCATGCCCTTCCATCATATATATATTTACAATCTACTTTATAATTTGTGTATGTACAATTCTATAAAAATATAAAAATGCTATTTATATTATGAAACATACACAAAACTTTAAAAGTATAAATTAAAAATAATTGTAATTAGAAGTGCTGATGTTTCCTGCTTGTATCTCAAATGGTTGTCTACATCAGCCCACAGGACAAATAGACTTTACCACAGAGAGCACTGTTCTATGTTACCAACACCATCTCCTACAGGGCATGCATACTGGTTACATGAATATGACAAAAATCTCAGTGTTGATTTAAGCCTCTTCGGCAGGTTATAAAAACCGTGAATCTATTATGATGATCAGTATTTCTTTTGGTGTGAAATAATTCACAGTTCATTTAGGAACAAGTTTTATTTTTTCTAATGCATTATTGAGAGGAGATTCCCTCTGTAGTATGTTATTTTCTAAGAAGTCACAGCAGATTTGTACACACTACTAAAGTGGAATTTAGCAAAAGAAACTTTGCACAGGGTGTCTATTATTTCTGAATCTTTGATAAACCTTAATTTCCACATCTCAGAAAGAATATTTGTTTTAGGTAATTTGTTATTAGCTATAGTAGTTACTTAGGTCATTTTCCTCCCTCTGTCATTTTTTTTTATTGTTGTTCATTGTTAGAAGGGGGTGAGAGGTGAAATCAAGTCCAACAGGCCAGTGGACCAGAGATGTGATATGCAGAGACTGAAGCTGTAATTACAGAGTCACTGTGTGGAGCCTTATGAGAGAATGTCCTCACTGTGAAGCCTTCTGTTTTGTCAATACTCTTACATCAATACTTGGCAGTCAGTTCTGCTGCTTTAGGGCTTCGGCATATAAAACAGACAAAGTCACTAATATCAAATTTGAGCTACTTTGCATTTGCCGTTGACAAATCTTATTTTAGAAATATGCATGAGCATGAGGATCAGATCAAACTTTTAACATTTACGGTTTTTTCTAGCAGGGAAGACTCTGATCCCCTTGTAATTTACCTATCGTTGATTTCCTGAATCTTTTTAAATCCTCTGCAACTGAAGATGGTCTCTCCATCAGAGAAGCAATTAACCAAATCCCTGACTACAGCGTATATGGCATCTATTATAAAAGTATAAAAGGTTAACTTAAATCCTGGCACACAAAGGAGATGTCAAACCAGAACAAATCAGCATGGAAAATTACCTGGAGGAGATACAAGGTTAAGGTGCAGCATATGTACAGTTAAGAGGATGTTTATGACTAGTGGAATGTGTTTTTCAGACTGCAAAGACTGGAAGGTTAGAAATGACATGTCTATTATGAATCAACATAATTCATATTCTGCAGCTTTTACCTGACAAAAGAAAATGTGCCTTATTCTTCCCTATGCAACTCAAAATCCAAACAAAGAATTACAGACGTGTCAACTTTCATCCACAGAAATGCTTAGGTATTTTTTAAAGAAAAAGCGAACACTTTTTAGAAGATTATGCATTGCCTGAGTTAGGATAGTTAAGAAGCTAAATAAGAATAGATTTGTTTTTATAGATGAGCTTCTTTCAATCAGTTATTGTAGAATGGAATAATAAAACATTAAAATACTATACATATAAAACTAATCGTTACAAATTAAATAGACTGCACTATTCCAATTTTAGATTGAATTATGCAGTAGATTAATAATGATGACAAAGGTTTAATATTCAATCAATTGAGAGAAGAGTTCAAATTCCTTTTCACCTGAATCTTGGTGTGCTCTGTGAGTGACTTATGAATATAGCTGCAATAATTCCATGCTACTTTCTGGGCCACAGCCTTAAGAGGCTAATAGAATCCACTTTCTGTCTCTTATGGCCCTTGATCTTAAAGCCCTAAGCTGTAGTGTGAGTCCAACTATCCTCCTGAATAAACTGTGTGGTGGAGAAGCCCTGAGATTACAAAATAAAATAGTGAGCCCAGTAGAATCCAGCTTTGCCAAGATCCCAAACACGGGAGTAAAGCTGTATTGGATCCAGCAGACAACCCAGCTATCTATGGCTTCTACCAAGTATTCCTGTCATGTTATGTGGACCTAATAATTGTCCAGAATGAACCTGTATTAATTGCTACTTCACAAAATTATAAAATATATTGGAAGGTAGTTATTCCAAGCCACTAAATTTTGGGATATTTTCTTAAAGTAGTAGATAGGTGGGCTACTAAGCACAACTAATTTCTTTACTTTTAGAATTAATTTTAAGAATTAGGATATGTTCAATTTAGGATTGGTAAAGTAAAAAAGTAAACATGATACCTAAAGAAATAGAAACTAAATTGTATGTCACAGTGGCACATTCTTCTGAAGAAGTTCTTAACTTTATGTAATTGTATAGATAAATCCATCAGAATATTTGTGTTTTTTTTTTCCCCATCCTGATGGGTGAGTCAGGTGTGTTTTTTTCAAGGTACAGGTTCTAAACCATGGTCTCAAACTTTTGGATTTAGAAAACATGCAATGTGACATTACACGGGAAATGCCTGTTGCAACTGTCATAGGTATCAGCTGAAATTTTCTATCCTTGTAAATTGAAAACCCGTCACACAGACCGTTAAACCCCTGAATTTCTGCAGTCTTTGTGAAGTTTCTGTGGAAGAATAATGGTGACTTTTCCTTCTCCGTTCTTTTCTATACATCTTCATCTATAAACTCCTAATTCTATTTAGTTAGTCCATGCTGGACCATCTTACCATTTTTCTGGGGACCATTTCAGACAGATATAAAGTATAGCTTTTTTACTATTATCACTATTTCCCATTGAAATTGTCTACAGAAAGCATTTTATGTGTTTCAGACTCTGATGAAGGTTTGGTGAGGTAAATATATTTTGCCAACTATGCTGCACTCCCAATGTATTTCTCTCCTTCTCCAGGCACCTCCATTCCAGCAAACCCAATTTCTTACTTTGTTTTTTAAGAAAGTTGTTCTCCCTGCCCTTTACTTTTCGTCAGTCGGCTTTTTAGTATTTAAATATGTATATTAATGGACTTTGTTAATCCTAAGACAGTATTACGAAATTCACCCCCAGTAGGCACAGAGGAACTGGCAGAGTTTAGTTTCCATTTTAATCATCTTCCTATCCCATGTGTTTCTGTGAGTATAGGGAAAATGGGGGAAAGGGCACTTTTGATATACCACTGGTTCTAGAATTGGATTAATAAATCATACTCAAGCGAATCCAATATTATATCCCGTATTGAACATTATTAAGGATTTCAAGGATACAGACAATAAGGAGGTTCAGATGAAGTAAACAGGGCTATGGGACAGGAAGAGCCCTTTCTCTGTTCATTCCTTCTCACACCAGACACACATCTTTGCCCGGAATACTAAAGGAGATATATAAGTGAGTTTTTTAAGGTTATTACATCGCATTGCAGAAAGAATGTATTTTTTCCATTTTGTACCCCAGTTGTATAGCTTGCATGACATTCTCTAGGGAGCCAAGCCTCCAATCTGTAGATCTTGATTTTGTTTACTAAAAATAACCCTCAATCAGAAATATTTTGCTAATGGCATTCTACATAAAAGGATTATTTCTTCTAGAAAATATTATTTTTGTCTTTACCTAGAGGTGCAGGTGACAAGGAGATTAAACAAGGTCACTTGTTTTCTTTCCTTCTCTGAAATAAAGAAGGTCAGTCTGGTAATGTGTGTGACTTGATTACAGGCTGGATGCTTTAATTCCTCTCTTTATCTCTCTCTCTCTCTCTCCAAATGTACATGTATACCTTACTTAATTTTCTGTGGTCCTCTTTAGACTTCATTATCTCACTTTTTACTCACAATAACTCTGTTAAACCTATAAGGCAGATATAATTGTTTCAACTTTAAAAATAAGATATTTGTGGTTTGAGGGATTTCATTGCACTCTTCCAAACTGACACAATTTAACATGCTGTCACAGCACACGTTCAATGCACCAGGCATTAATCCGGATACTGGGGATTTAAATAGGGCTGAGACACCACTGGTATGTTCCCGTAACCCTGTATCATTCATTTAAATATTAAATGTTTCCTTTTAGGCCCCATTTTGGATCCACCTTTAGGGTGGTCCAGCCACTGAAGTTTTACATCTGGCTCAGGTGGCTCACATGATTCTACTGCAACTCTGAAAATAGATTCTGTCCACGCAGTTAAGTAATCACTTTCATAAATCTTGCCTCCCAGCCAGTTTTAATAGGGAATAGCCAATTTACAAGGTTAAATGGTGCCCTGCCTGAAACTCTCATCCTGGATGTCTCTGGGCCACCCTTGCAGCCTCCCTTCGAGCCTGCCACAGCTCTACACACAAGCCCCTGGCCAGAGCCACACACCACAACCCTATCACCAGTGCTGGCACATAAGGAGACTACTGTCTCTTGACTATCTGGCTCCATATATCCTGACAGCCTTCCACTGACTCAGGGTTTTTCCTTTCCCCTCCTCCATCTTTGAGTTGCTCTTTGGTGGTTACTCGTGGAAACTGTAGTTGTTGCAGCTCTTCGTCTCTGAGTTCCAGAGAAAATCCCAGAAATCAGTGAGGTTTTTTTCCTACTAATAGCCTCAGTCTGAATGGAAACACCTCAGGATCTGATATGATGTTCTCAGCTGCACAAGCGTTTCTGAAACTTGTGTTACATAATTTGGGGAGAGTGGTGAGATCTTGATGCATGATTAAGGACATGCTATTCCTAAGATTTGTGTTCCACTTTCTGCCAACTGGTTGAAATTTCCCTTTATTTAGTTGTAAGTCATCATTAAAATGAACCTAAGATCTGCTGGACATTTCATTAGCAATATTCATCTTCATGACTGATTAAACAGAGAGTTAATGCATATTATAAAGCACTTAATCTGAGGTCTGTGTATAACTTTTTTATTGTAACTGTTTATAACTATTTATAATCTGTGGTTTGTTTATAACTATTTTATTAGTTATATTTTTAGCTAATTTCATTAATAGATTAACTATAACCATCCCTATTTTACAGATGAGGAAACTGAGGCACTGAGATAGCATCTAAAGCTTACATGGGGGAGTGAGGATTTGACTCCAGGAAGTTAGGCAACGGGATCTGCATTCCTGACATTAATAATATGATACCATTCCACAAAATACCTCCTCTCATTTGGCCTAACAAAATCGGTTTGCCTTAAAAAAATTTGAGGTTTGGTTGATGACATATACCACATTATTTCAAAGTCTTTATTCCTCCTTGCTTTTTGATACGTGAGTTTCAGTAGTGTCTAGTAGGAGTGGAATATATTTCTCAGCCCTTTTAAAGTTAGACTTAGCAGTGTGACTTGCTTTGGTCAATGAAATATAGGTGAAGGTGACAGTGTTATGGTTCCAATAGAGGCCTTTCAGGCATTGCCCTTTGCTACTTGCTCGGGCTGCTCTCTCATTGCAATGAAAACATTTCCTGGGTAAGTACTGGTTCCAGAGTAATGTTTGACACATGTCGCAGATCTAAACCTAACCCTTAGCTTGAAGCCACGCCCAGATAATATGCAGCTTGAAACCAAGGTGCCCAGATGAATTGACCTAGATCAGCCACAATCATAATGGACCTGCAGAACCAGAAGCAAAAAGAGTAAAATGCTTGTTTTCATAGAACATTGAGTTGTGGGGTACTTGGTTTGCAACATTATTGCAGTAGAACATGACAAATACCTTCAATGAAAGATATATTGAATATATTAAAATAGCAGATACTACCATAAGTATAAAATTCTTAATATAATCTCAATTTTTCCACAAAGAAACAAATGAAACTTTGGCATTATGAATAATATTGCTGATATTAAGAGAAATGGAAACTACAAATAACTTAATATCTATCAAATTTGTGAAGAAGTTTTGAAAATTTTTATATTTTTCCTTATGTCCAATCATGACTATGACAGCCATTTCAAACAAATCTGATACCAACAATTTCTTAAAATCAAAGTGTCTTGAAAATAATTAAAATAGTGTAATAAAAAATTAGTACTATCACTCGTAACATTTTGATAGTATTTGGTAATATGGTTTAATTTTATTTAGAAAATGAAAGAGAGCATAGTTTTAAAGATTTTGACTTACATATACTGTTGACCCTTGAATAACACTGGTTGGAACTATGTGAGTCACTTATAATTGGAATTTCTTCCCGTTCTGCTACCTCTGATACAGCAAGACCAACCCCTCCTCTTTCTCGTCCTTAGCTTACTCAACATGAAGATGATGAGGATGAAAACCCTTATAATGATCCACTTCCACTAATTATATTTACTGTTCTATTAATGAATGGTAAATATATTTTTCTTTTCATTTTCTTAAGAACATTTTCTTTCCTTTGGCTAACTTTATTGTAAAAATACAGTATACATATAACATATAAAATATGCGTTCATCCACTGTTAAAGTTATCAGTAAGGCTTCCAGTCTACAGTAGGCTATTGATAGCTAAGTTTTGAGGAAGGCGAAAGTTATCTGCTGATTTTGACTACATGAGATCTTGGCACCCTAACCACCATGTTGTTCAAGGGTCAACTCTAAGTTTATATTACTATGCCAAGTTTTAAATTCTGGATATTGCCTTAAATAAAAAGAAAAATGGCAAATGGCCTTCCCTTGGGGGATTTCACCAGATTATTAGGAAAAGTAGGTATCTAAAAATAAAGTTAAGGGACAAATGAAAATAATACCCAAGACATTGTACAGAATTAACTCATAAAACACTCCTGAGTTATAAACTAAATTGTCTTGTCCTACAATCTGTCTTATCTCAAAAATTTTATGCTACTGAGGCTAGTATGCCATTTTTGTATGAGGGGAAATTTATGAACGAATTACTTATATTTTTTATTTGTCTTGTCTTGTTCCCATTATCATGTTTTCCTGTCTAATTGGTGGGACTGAATGGAATTGTTTTTTTTGGAGTTTGAAGATTATAAAATTTGGAGATTCTCATTAAGAAAAAGAATATAAATTTATAAATGTAAAATTCATTTCGAAAGTGAATATTTAAAACAAGTAAAGAAGTTATAACAAATTAGGTTTAGAGTTTCTGATCCCTTAGGCAATCTATCATGAATGCTCAAATAGAAGAACTTGCCAGTTGCACCCTTCAGTTCTTGCCCTCATAACCTATTTGAAAGTAGCCACAAAATTTTCCCTCTTTCAGGTGCTGTGCAAGGTGGGGAAGGGAGGACTAGCTTCACAGTACATTTATCTCTATTGGTGATGTTTTTCTTAATCTCCACTTAATTTCTGTACTCTCTCTTTAAAAAAAAATTGACAATTTGTTTTTTACTTGTCCTATATTCATTATGCAACTTCCTAATGAGTTTATTAAATGAACTAAGTATAATAATCAATGCTGTATTCACAAGTACATCTGACATACCTCCTGCCCTCCAGAAGTTTATAGCCTAATAGAAACTTCCATGGAAGTTAAAAATTACAAAAGAATGTAAGTAGTACTGTAGTTGACATTTTCTATAAATATTAGAATTAGAAAACAAAGAAAAGAGTAGAAAATTATGCCTAAGATAAAAGCAGAGACTTTGTGGAGGTGAAAAAGCTTGGGTTGAATTGTGAAAGACGAGAAAGTTGTCACTAAGAAGAAAAGAGTAGGAAGGGCATTTTAAGTGGAGCCACTACCCAGGAGTAAAGGTTTGATCAAAAGCACAGAAGCTCAACAGTTTTGGACACTGATTAAAAGGAATCATTAGCTAGCATGACTGGAATGAAGTATATTAAAAGGGTCATGGATCTTGTGATAGGAAAATGTGATGCCACTCTAGGAGCCCAAACCTACTGCATAGGAACGATGAATGCAGTCTATTGCAGAAGGAGGCCAGATGTGGCTCTATTTTAGAAAGACAATTCTGGCAGTGATGTTCAGGGAAAATCTGTGAGATGAGGTTTGAAAGAGATGAAGTAGAAAGACCAATTAGGAGACTGTTTTGATCCCAGCCAGTTTTCACAGTGCTGCTTGACTTATGAAAATGGAGCCTTTAAAGTAAAGAGAGTCAGTTTGCTAGGAGATAGAGTTCTTTGAAAGTAATATCAAATGGTTTTTAAAACTATTCATTGATTCTAAATGAAACAAAATCACCTTTATTTTATCTTTTGATTAATGTTCAAAAGTGATAGAAAACTACTAATAAGCAAAGCCTAAGTATGAAAAAGTTATTCATTCTAATGCTTTTTTCTGCAAAAAAATAATTAGATTTTTATTTTGAAACTGATCATACTCAATATTCATAAGGCTTAAATGATTGAGAAAACAGTGTCAGATTCAAATACTAGATTGTCTTCCAGTTGTTCAATGTACCCTGAGTTGATGTTTATCCTTCCCACCAAGTAATCAAGTATGAAAAGGATAAAATGTCAACAGGACAGAGGAGGATGGCGGAAGTATAGGGGTGAAGAATTATAGGTGGATGGAAGCTCAATAGAAACATCTATGCCAGGTGCAGTGGCTCATGCCTGTAATCCCAGCACTTTGGGAGGCTGAGGCGGTCAGGTCACGAAGTCAGGATATCGAGACCATCCTGGCTAACACGGTGAAACCCCATCTCTACTAAAAATGCACAAAAATTAGCCGGGCGTGGTGGCGGGCACCTGTAGTCCCAGCTACTTGGGAGGCTGAGGCAGGAGAATGGCGTGAACCCGAGAGGCGGAGCTTGCAGTGAACTGAGCTCATGCCCCTGAACTCCAGCCTGAGCAACAGAGCAAGACTCTGTCACAAAAGAAAAAAAAAAAAAGAAAAGAAAGAAAAGAAAAGAAAAGAAAAAAGAAACATCTAAGACAAGAGCATGGGGTGACTCAATATCTTGAATAAAAGGGATAATAGATTATTGGGGAGGGACATGAAACATCAAAAGAGCAGAGGAATATTATGGTGGAATAATGCTGAAAAAGGCAAAAATCTCCATCATGTAAAAAGTGGGAGAAAAATCAATAGCTTTTTTATGTTGAATAACTGAAATATATGACTGGAAGGACCAGGTTGCACATGATTTCCTATTGACATACATTTTAAACATATATTCAATATCAATTTATTATCTTTTAGTCCTTTTAAATAATGTCAATCCACCCAGGGAAACAGTTGCTTGAAGTAATGAGCAGTACTGAGAGTTATTGGATTAATGTCTGATTAACCAAAACAATGTCCCTTTCCCGTCCTCTTTGATTTCTGGTTTATCACAAATCACATTTTGAAACATTTGCCTTAATAGTATATATGGGCTCTGTATAACTCACTCTGATGATAAATTTTATGCATATCCTCTTACTTGACCTTAGCGCTTTTTTTTGGAAAAGCTGATAGAATGTAATCTTTAGCCTCACCTACCTTCTGCTCTACTGGACTAACTAGATAGGCCTCCCTTTCAGGCAAGGTCAGCAAATAAAATTCATAAATAGAGTGGAGCTTATAGTGGGTAAAAAGATAGGAGAAAGACATAGAAATTTTCAGGAAGAAAGAACAAGAAAGACATAGAAATTTTCAGGAAGAGAGAACAAGCAAGATAGTTCTTGCACACAAAATAACTTGCACTTGAGCAAAGGATATGCATAACTAACACCAGACAGTGCAAACATGGCCTAAAACCTGGGGGGAAATGAGTGTTTGCTGAATTGTGATCTAGAATGTTGATTTTTGGGGAAAAGGGACTGCTTTTTCTATCTCAGAGGCAGAGGACACCTTTTCTCAAGTTTGGGAACAAAAAAGAGAATTGGGTGGGGAGGGTGATAGTTAAGTGTTGTTCCAGCAGCGTATTGCAAGTGGAACATAATCTTCAGTATAAAGGAAGAGATGAGCTTGGTGTTCATTTTCTCTCACACAGCAAGATATTAGAGTGTGTTATGGTGTCATGGAAAAGCAGGGGTTTTCATTGATTTCAGGTTCTTCATCTTATATTGTGACTTTAGGCAAACTGTTTGCTCTGAATCTCTGATTTTTCATCTAAGAAAGTAAATATTTAATAATTAGTAGAATAAAATGTGATGAGATAATGTATGCTAGCATGTGGGAAGGATGCATAAATTAAAAAGTAGGCCTTATCTTTCCATTAAAAAAAAGTTTACAAATATATGTTGTATTCATTCTTTATACAAAGATAAAGTTTTATCAAAGTTATAAGCCAAAATTAAGAGAAACAGATTATATTACATACCCTTTAGGTCATTGTCGTCTTATATTATGCCTAATATGATTCCATTTAAGCATGGACATAATGCTAATTTGTATGGCAGACTGTATGGGGTTCAGGGCAGTCAAATTTTATTTAAAATCCCATGTGTATTATGTTAAATATTTTATACTACTCCACTTCAACTAAGGCCATTGATATGTATTATGCATTTTTGTGTGACATTTTGGATGTCATACTTCTTGAAGTTTTCTTTAAGGCAAGACTTAATGTTTATCCTTGGTAGACAATACCTAATATTTATCCTTCTCTTTTGCACAGAGGTGGCCATATCACACAATTTTGACCCATGGGACATAAATGGAAGTCGACTGTAATTTTTCCAAGTCATTGCTTTCTGATAATGAGATCTGTTTTTTTTTTTTCTTTTTTTGTCCTACTAAAAAATGCATGTGATTGCCATAGCTGAAACAGCCTTGTTACTTTGAAGAGAAAACAAGTTGTTTGCAAATATAGTAGCTAGCCCATGTGATACTGCTGAACTAGTGTCAGTACCACCTACTCAGGACCTCTTGCAATGGGAGATGAAATTTGTTTATACTTGAAATTTGTTTATACTGTGATCGGCTCTTTGATTATTGGAAGAAAAGGCATTCCTAAGTGACACGGAACTAAATTTAGTATTCCCGGTGTTTTGGCTGATCTTATGTTACTGTTCATTCTGAATCTTGATACATAATATTCACTTAGAAAGACAAATATTGGGTTTCTTTTTTTGATAGCCAGTCCATTTCTGATTGCCCAGTTCATTTTCTTTTCTTGGTCTATCTGACCACTTGAATATGAACAGTGTTCTGATAAATGCTGAGGCTGTATACAGAAAAGTTATCTTTCTCACTCTCTTCCTCTCACCATTACTCTTCATTGTTCTGTAAGATACATGAACCAAAATCAATGTTAAGCTGTTTTGAGATACACTTTCCCCAAATTCTACCTCATCTTCACTGAAAGATCCTTCTATAAATACAGCCAACTTATGCATTTCTTCAAAAAACCTGATACTTCATAGTAGCAAAAGACTGAGATATTTTAATGCTAGAGAAATATTGAAAGTCTGTATTATATGGTATCCTGAAAGCAACAGATTTCAAAATATGTACCGTGTCGAACTGAGGATATAGAACCAAGAGAATATTAAATACCTTACCCTTTCAGGTTTAGAAGTTTCAGTATTCATTATGCTTTTCCTAAAAAGTTGGTTAAATTAAGGCTTATTTTATGTAAATACTTAGATCATGACATAGCCCTGTGTTGGCTACTTTTCATAGCATTCATTAAAATCCTAGAGGAAAGGGACAAATTTATGCTGAAGGTGAAGAGAGTTGATCTTCATGTCTGAAAGAAGAAAATGAACAAATTATAACTTTGCTAAAGGCTAAGAGAGACATAATTTTATGCCTGTAGAGTTAATGTGATCAGGGTCTGTGTTGGTGGTGTTAGCAGGAGATATGATTTAACATAGCATTATCTCCCTTAACGTGAGCCCACCTGCAAACATTCCTGTTAAGCTCTCCCTGGCTGAAGAAGGCTTCTCTCATTGTGAAGATTGAATTGATACAAAGCAAGGTGCAAGGAGAAGATAATTATTCCTTCTCATTCAGAGCCAGTAGAGTCTACTTCAATACAGAGGCCATTAAAATGATTGCAGAGATAAAGAAGTACAATGCCAAGAGCCAGATACCCCTAGATTCAACGAGACTCTAAGCAATATATCTGGCTGTGGAAATGAGGTAAAGAAAATATACTGAGAGCTAAACAGGGTATTTTGAAAGAGTTTCTGCTAAAGATACAACCTAGTTTAAAATTTATGTGACTGTTCAAATTCTAAAGCCATACCCAGACTACAAAATGTATACCACAGGAGGAGAGTTGACAGAACTGAACATTTCCCAAAGAGATAAACTCCTATGTTGCCAATTACAGGTCTTACTACAGAGGACAATGAACAGGGGAGATCCTACCACAGGGCTGGATCAGAGGTCAGCAATTTGGCTGCCTAAAGAGCTCTTGCCTCCGCCAAGGTGTCATGGCCCAACAAGGTGTAGATGTACTAGGCAAACGGCTACTGTGCTGTTGCCCATATCCCAGTTTTCAAATGAAAGCTTTTATAATATTTATTCTAATATCCACACTGTTGTATATTATATAGGGTTGAGGTAGATAATTTGTATTTCATCCACAGGATGCTGGGCCACGAATATGAATTCTGTGATTCAAGGATTTTATAACTGTTCAAGTTGACATTCAACCATGAAAACAACAGGCAATAGTGTTTAAGCAGGCAAGAATCTTCAAGATCCTTTTGTAAAACGATCTTCTTTTTCATGATGGCAAAAACCAGTCAACCAAGAGATAAAACAAAATATATAAAACTCAGAGAAATTTTATTGAAAGTGAGGAATTTTCTGAGCATTGGAATATTTAAATAAAGAACATACATATGAACGACAGCTGGGGTTAGTTATATAAAGGCTGTAAAACCTAGATAGAATGAAAACTATATCATAAAAATAAAATGGCAATGAGGATAGAAGAAATCTGAGGAAATCTAAGAAGAATTTCCTTATCCTTTAAAGTAGAGCATTAAAGACAGTTATTATGTACATAGTGTATCCAACGTCTTCATATTTTATTTTATTATATTTCCACTTTATTGAGGTGTGATTTACAAATAAAAATTATGCATATTCAAGGTATACAACATGATGATTTAAATGTGTATACATTGTGAAATGATTACCACAGTCAAATTAATTATCATCTCCATTACCTCACACGGTTACCACTTGTATATATGTGGTGGGAACACTTAAGATCTACCCTCTTAAGAAATTTCGTGTAAATAATATAATACTAACTACAGTCACCATGCTGTACATTAGATTCTTAGAATTTATTCATTTTATAAGTGGAAGTTCGTCTTGATATTTTAAATAACCTTTTTCTTGTAACATTTCAAGAACCATGCAATATCAAATATCTATGTTAAAGACATATTCTCTTTGTATTCTTACATCCTCATGATATAAATATGCTTAGACATTTGTATGATTTATATTGTTAGGACATAATATGAAATTGAGACTTAACCCTGGGAAAGATATAACCACTGGATAATTTGAAGTAGGAAGCAATTATTCTGGTAGCATTGGTTGCGGTAGGTGAATTGTAGTATGATCAAAAATAAATTAGAAAGGTAAGCATGGTAATGATTAAGGAAATATTAGATGTAAGGGTGGTGAGATTTAGGATACTTTGAAGAAAGAGCACATAGCTATCAAGTATGAAGGAAAGAGAACTAGGAATATCTCCTTTTTTTTTTTTCTGAAGAATTGTGTGCCTCTTACTGAGATATTAGCATTGAATGATGATATTTATGAAGCACTTAATACAAATATATACAGACTCATTTGAGTTTCAAATGAATCAAATTAACACTATTGAATAGTGTTGTTATTATTCCCATTTTCCAGATAGAAAACTGAGGAATGGATAGGTTAATAACTATCCACTATATCATACAACCAGTAGTAAGTAGCAAAGCCAAGAATTGAACATTTGTAATTTCTTAACAATCATGCTTTTAAACAGAATTGTAGAAATGGAAAAGACTATGGAAATAAAAGTTCAGGTTCCATGGTAATGCTCATATGTCTATTAAACATGCAAAGGGCAAGGACTTCAATCTTCTAATATGATGATCAGGAGGCAGTCATAAAAAATTAATTAGAAAATATTTATATATTAAAATTTGATATAGGCTGCTTATAGCAGAATGGACTTATGTGTAACTTATTTGACCTCCTTTTGTTGACCATTTAGCCCCTTGGTAGTGTCTCCAATAGATCAAATCACGGAATCAAAATGTATTTTTTTTATCCAAGTGAGGAAACTGAATAAACAGTGCATTATCTCAGGCCATATCACTCTCAAGGAAAGGAGAGATTCTTGTGTGTTTTGGACCTTTTATCACAATTTGGTTATATCAATAATTACAATTCATACTTTTATATAGTATTTTACTTAGCTTTACTAAGCACATTCTTATACTTTATATCAGTTTGATTTTAAGTCTCACATTAACTCTATGATGAATATAGTATAGGCATTATTATTCTGCCTTCAGAAGTGAATCTATTTATCCTCAAATAGGTTAAGTGACTTGTTCAATATCAACCTGAAAATTGGTGGCAGAAATGGGATTGTAACTAGAGTTTCTTTTGTTCATACTGTCGTTCATTCCAAGGACTTTAGATATAACATTAGAATTGGGAGTTCTGTCTGAATCTAATATGTCCACGTGGCAGCACTATGACTACATGTAATTTAAATGTGCTATGGAGTATTTTAATACAAAATTCTATGTGGTTTAAGGGCATACTTGATGCTGATTGAGTTTTTGGTTGGTTTTGCATGTATGTGAAGACAGGATTGTTCAAACTTGATCCTCAAACAACATCCTATCACCCCCACAGCATTCTGAGTGAAAATAAACGATTAAGTATGCAGAGACTATGTTTGATCCCAAACCCTATGAATCTCCTAGCCTTGGAGTGGCCTGGATTGTGGGCAAACATTCGACTTATTTTAGCCTGCTTTAAACTTAAGCCAATGGTTCTCACAGTTTCTTTCCAGTAATACATCACATTCTACTCGTGCCATTTCCATGACCATATTCAGATTTTAAAGTTCACTCATTGTGGTTGAGGATTTTATTTTTCAAAATTTTATTGATACATAATAGTTGTACAGATTTATGGAGTACCTGTGATATTTTGACATATGGGTACAATATGTAATTATCAAATCAGGGTGATTGGGATATCCACCACCTCAAGCATTCATCATTTCTTCATTTCTTTCTGTTAAGAATATTTCTCTCTCTGCCGGGCGCGGTGGCTCAAGCCTGTTATCCCACCACTTTGGGAGGCCGAGACGGGCGGATCACAAGGTCAGGAGATCGAGACCATCCTGGCTAACACGGTGAAACCCCGTCTCTACTAAAAAATACAAAAAACTAGCCGGGCGAGGTGGCGGGCGCCTGTGGTCCCAGCTACTCCGGAGGCTGAGGCAGGAGAATGGCATGAACCCGGGAGGCGGAGCTTGCAGTGAGCTGAGATCCGGCCACTGCACTCCAGTCTGGCTCTGTCGCCCAGGCTGGAGTGCAGTGGCCGGATCTCAGCTCACTGCAAGCTCC
>NC_037672.1:126918419-127008562 GCF_003255815.1 Theropithecus gelada
AAAAACTAGACGGGCGAGGTGGCGGGCGCCTGTGGTCCCAGCTACTCCGGAGGCTGAGGCAGGAGAATGGCATGAACCCGGGAGGCGGAGCTTGCAGTGAGCTGAGATCCGGCCACTGCACTCCAGCCTGGGCGACAGAGCCAGACTCAGTCTCAAAAAAAAAAAAAAAAAAAAAAAAGAATATTTCTCTCTCTCTCTCTTTTTGTTTTTTATAGAGAGGAGGTCTTGCTCTGTCACCTAGTCTGGAACGCAATAGCACAATCATACCTCACTGCAGCCTCCTACTCCTGGACTCAAATGATCCTCCTGCCTCAGCCTCCTGAGTAGTTGGGACTACAGGCATGTGCCACCATGCCTGGCTAATTTATTTTTATTTATTTTTATTTTTTTAGAGATGGGGTCTTGTTGTATTGCCCAGGCTTGTCTCAAACTGGCCTCAAGCGATCTTACTGCCTTAGCCTCCCGAGTAGTTGGGAATATTCTAACTATTCTCTTTCAGCTATTTTGAAATATACAAAAAGTTATTGTTAACAATAGTTGCCCTACCATGCTAGCAAACACTGGAACTTATTTCCTTTACCTAAGTGTATTTTTGTGCCCGTTAACCAAACTGTCTTCATCCCCCAATACTCCGTACTCTTCCCAGAGTTTGTTGCTCTAATTCTTAAACCTGCTTCCTCTTTTGATAAACCTAAACACTCAAGACTTCCCTAAAGACACGACTTTTCTCCCTCTGCCCCTGGAAATTATGAAAAGAGCTGTCACTAAACTTCCCACTGGAAATCATTGACCCATGCTACATGCAGACCTCCTTTGCATCTGGGCTCACAACATATTCCTATCCCTTACATATTAACATGGCAATGGTAAGAGGCAAGGAATAAAAACCTAAAGGAGAAAAGAGACAAATGAAGTAATGGATTTTCTCCAAAACTTACGAAAGAGATGACTAAACCCATTGATTTCACCTATAAGCATCCCCAAGATAAAGATCTCTTCCAAGCTGCAGATAGCTTTTTTCTCCTTGCACACTGATTTCAGGGGAATTTGTAATTCAAAAGAGAACTAAACACTTTTGAAGCAGGATCCCGAAATAAAAAACATAAAGAGAAAGCAGGCTACATGGAGGAAAGCACAGTTAATGCTGATAGTTAGCATCTAAAAACTGGATACCTTAGTTCCTTGACATCAAGTTTTCTGCTTGACCCAAATGATAACTCGTTCTCCTAGGGGTTGAAGTAGATTAGAGCAAGAAAGTTGTAAAATTAACAGTGGTAAAAACAGAGACATTGTAAACAATGTTCTCTTCGCTTTTTAATGAAAACATTCTAAGCATTTAAATGGTTAAAAAAAAAACGCTAGTTATAAGCATGTCTTGCATTATAGCTTATGTCTTTCCTTGGGGCACATTCTATTCATTTTGCTTACTTGTTCTCTGGTCTGCAGTTTTATACAACAATTGATCACAGGGATCCCTGGGTTAAGTAGTGAGGGAAATCATTCTACCTTAAGCATGTTAAGTTTGGATGAAAGCACAGAATTCTAGAAGAAACTGAAACTTACAATTGTGCTTAATTGGCTTTAACCCTTCAACATATTGCGTAGAAGTACATTGGGTAATAATATATACTGTTTCACTACGCATATGTTAAAATGTAAAATCCTTTCAATGCAAACAGCACTTGTCACTCCATCAACTATTCAAATTGTCAGAGATGTATCAACCAACCCTAACTACCCTCTGCAGGCAATCTGGAGCCAGCCTGCTGTTTAATAACCAGCATTTAACAAGAAATAACATGTAGATGTGGTGTGTAGTTTAAAACATTGTGTTAAGCATCATTAAAACTCAGTCTCCTAAGAGCCTTATTAAGAGTCCTTTCCTCACCATAATAAAACATTTCTCTGTGACTGTTTCGATCTAGTTGCTAACAATACAAACAAAATGCCTCTTAATTTAGCATCCCACTAGAGGGCCATTGTGATTGTAGAACTGTAAAGGCAGGGAGAAAAAAAAAAACAAACCCTAAACCACCCTTCCCAAATCCCACCTAATCACTGAAACAGAAGCACTGGGAGCCGTTGATTTTAGGATTTATTTTTACAGATTTTTCCCCTTTCCTTACACTTCGTGTGTGGTTATTATTTGGGGCTGTGTCTTTGTTCAGTACTATTATGGAAGTTTGCCGATGACTTAGAAATGGGCCCTGCCTCACAGAGGCAGCAGTACGCAGTTGTTGGATGGGCTGATGCTGTTCCCAAGACCATGCATACATGAAACTTCTATAAAAATTCATGTGATCTTGATGCTAACATTTATTTGAAAAGAAAATGAAATTTGCTTACCCTACAATTAGCCTGAAGTTCTCTCATCCTGTTATTACACAAGAAAATACATGCATAATTGTGTCAATTAATAGAGATAGTAATTCAAATCTTCTATGACAGAAACACAGAACAATCCACTTCTGTTTCAGATCCTCCTCCTTTGAAAATGTGTATGCCAGTTTTCTCAGCACAACTATCCTCACTGCTTTATAGACAGTTACAGAGTTAACAAAATCAACAAACCACAAAAATATTTTCACAGAGGATGCTAACAAATTAGATTTAGGGGAATCTCATTCTAATATTTCAATCTATTGAATAGTTCTTCTAAGCCTGCAATATGTAAAGTGAGTCAAGTGAAAATATTTCAAGTGACCAGTTGATTGAACTTGACCTTTGCTTTCTTTTGAAATGGACCACCAAGGAAGAAGAAAGTATTTTATCTCATTTTTAGTTAGTCTTGCCTATGAGATTGAGACAATATGCCATGCATGCGTCTATTTTCATTCATGCTGTTTTTATACAAATGCTGAAAGGAAGAAGTATTTGTACCCCAGACAGTCAAAACTTCCCTAAAATATGGAATAACTCTCAAAGGTTTGTTAAATTCATAGTATTTGCCACTAAAATATATTGAGGTTCAGGAATATAGTGTTTGATATTCAACAAAACATATTAAATCACACTTTTTAGTTAATGGAATAGGATTTACCTTTAAATTAAATTTGAGTAGTTGAAAATATTTGGTATTCCTCACAAACATCAAAGTTGTCTCGTTAAAATAAGCACTTGATTTTATGCTGTTTTAGTCATATGAGCTATAAATACTATTCTTAATATGAGTTGGCAGGCCGTATAAATTAATGAGATCACTCTTGTAAATTTTCTCTAGAAACATTTGGGTTGAACCATATTAAATTTCCATTTTGTAGTTCAAAAATGGTCAACAATCAGTCACTTCATAGGATTCAACTGTCTCTCCTTGAGATTAAAGTGGATTTCAAATTCACTTTAATAATGGTATATCTCAATACAAGGACCATGGTTCAAACAGCCTTTCCTCATGAAAGGATGACTAACACATGCAGATTTCTGTAACACATTCTTCCTTAAAAATCAGGAGAAGACAAACAAAATCTTTGTAAGTGAACTAAGCATTTCTTCAAACAAGTTCTATTTGAAAGTGCATGTTGATAGTGAAGGACAAAAGCAATTGAAGATTGAATTACTTACCTATAAAGGTGACATCTCAAAATAGTGCCTAATGTTTATTAGGGTAGACCGGTGTAGTTTTTCTCTCTATCTTATCTCTGAATAGGTAAGACTGTGAATGCACTACCTTTTCACCACATTAAAATTCACTCTGGGCCCAGTAAAATCTGCCAGTTGATTCCCAAGAGGCCCTCTGGGGACAGAGCCATTAGTGAAATGCACAATGTAATTAGAGTGTAGACTGTGAAATTTATTCACAGTTGTATGATATGAGATTTTTACCTGCACTCAACTGTGGTTTTTCTTTTGAAATCCCTCCATATCATGTTTTTCTGCAGCATTTTTCTTCCATGCCTCTTCTCAAGGTATGTGTTTCAACAATTTAGAGAAGTTACACAATATTCTATTTCAGTAGAAAGTATGTCATCTATAGTTAGCCCATAATAAAGGTCTTATGGAATTCACAGATTTAATATAAATGAGGTCATTATGTTTTAACTCTTATAAATAAAATTTCAAATAGAGTTTATGATAATTTTCCAGAAATGGAGAATCTCACAAAATAACTTGCTGTGTTCTAATATATTGATGTGCAGTAAAACAAATTAAATGCTAAATGTGAATTTCCATTCATTTAAAAATGACTTTTTAAAAATACTTCGTGACAGGCTGTACTGGTTATTGTAGATCCAAAAAATGCAAGGATACAGACTTTGCCCTCAAATTATTTACTGCATAGTGGGTGGTCTGAAAAGCAAACGTAAGCACTAAATATGGAAAAATGCAAAAGGCAGTGGGACCATAAGGGGAACAGGTTTGTTTACCGAGAAAATTCTTTTTACTTGTTGAGACTTGAATATTAGGAAAATATCTTCCAGGAGAAAGAGACCAAATAGATAACAAACCCACAATTACAAAACCTTGAATAAATTTGGAATGTTTGAGTACTATAGTTCAGATTGTTGAAGAATTAAGTGCCATAGAGGGAAAAATTGAAAGTAAAGAGCTGGCTGAGTAGTGAGGTCTAGATCTTATAGGACAGTGCATGCCATGAAAATACATACAAATTTCACTCTTCATAGAAGTGCAAGGCAATTCACGAATTTTGAGCAGTTGAGGGATATAGTACATTTAATTGTGAGTTTGATTTATCTGATGGCAGTGTGGATAAATAAATTGAACAGGGGTGAGACTGAGGAGTGAGGTGTGACTCCAATAGCCCAATAAAGAGATGATAAATGTCCAAACCAGTGAACCTACAGTCTGTTGGAAGCAGAAGCATGGATAGGAGAGAGATTTAGAAAATGGAGTTGACTGTACTTAACTAATTGAATATGAAGTGCTGGGTAAAAAGAAAAAAAGATTTAGGATGATGTCTGGTAAGACCCTCACATTTCTTTCAGTTCTCATCTATATCCTGGAGGCTATCTAATTATTTCTTCAGCCCATTCTTCTAAATTCGCCATTTTCATTTCTAATATCTACTTCAACACATTGTGCTCCAGGGTTCTCTTGCTCCCAGAGGTGCTCCCCTTTGGATGTACCTTACACATGCCATCATCATTTGCTTCCCTCTTAGCTCCAGCTATAAACTTGTTTTTCAGGCTTAAATATCATTCTTCTTTATTTCCTATATCCAATAACTATGTAGTTCTATACATTTTCTTAAAAATATTTCTGAAATCTCTCTACTACTTTTTATTCCCACTCCCACAAGATTCTTGTGAAATACCATTTTAACTCATCTCCCAGTCTTGCCTTCCTTCTCTCCTGCTCTCCATTCACACTTCACACTGAAACTAAAAAATGTTTCAGTACGTAACTAGACACACCTGAAATCGTTAAGCATGGTTTTTAAACTTTGATCTCTGCCACCTTCTCAAACCAAATCTCACACCAGTGACTCTGCCCTCCATACAAGTAATTTCTGTAATTTGGCTGTACTGGTCTCTCTTCTTGCTTCAGCAACTTCACCATGTGCTTTTCTCACTTTCTGAAATGCTCTTTCTCTTCTCCCACCTCTTAACAAAAATAACTCTAATGTTTCTGAAGCCAGCTTAGGTATCACTTCCTTAAGGAAGTGTTTGTGATCACTCCAGAATAGAGTAATACCCTAGTCATAAGTTTACATCATTTTGTTGTATCACTGAATAAATACACTTAACAGGAAATAATGTGAGAGTGTAAAGTTGGAGTGTTATGTTTCTGCAATGGCATGGTCGTAGGTGAAGGGGTAAAGTGGAATGGAGGGAAAGGTAATTAGAATTTAAGAGGTCTAGTATCTGTGAGGTTGGTTTGTTACATGTGTCAGATACAAGGATATTAAAGAACAGCAAGATAATAGCAAGCCCTAGAGGGGTGACCAATAGGACAAACTAGGTACAAAACTCTGTAATGAATTCAAAGGAGTTCAATGGAGAGTGACATTAGTCTAATCGTGAGGACATTAAAGAAGGAATTTTTTTTTAATGTGTTGTCCTTGGCTGCTTAATTTTTGTTTTATTTCAATATGTTTTTTGGAACAGGTGGTGTTTGGTTATATGAATAAATTCTTTAGTGGTGATTTCTGAGATTTTGGTGCACCCATCACCCATGCAGTATACACTGTATCCAATGTGTAGTCTTTTACCCTTGCCACCCCCTACCTTTCCCTGAGTCCCCAAAGTCCAATGTGCCATTCTTATGCCCTTATAGCCTAGATCTCACATATGACTGAGAACGTACGATGTTTGGTTTTCCATTCTTGAGTTACTTCACTTAGAATAATAGCATTCAATTTCTTCCAGGATGCTAAAAATGCCATTATTTCATTCCTTTTTATGGCTGAGTAGTATTCCATTATACACACACACACACACACACACACACCCCACAGTTTCTTTATTCACTTATTAATTGCTGGACATTTGGACTGGTTCCATATTTTTGTGTGCAGGTATCTTTTTCATACAATGACTTCTTTTCCTTTGGGTAGATACTCAGTAATGGGATTGCTGGATCAAATGATAGATCTACTTTTAGTTATTTAAGGGATCTCCACACTATTTTCCAAAATGGTTGTTTACATTCCCACCGACAATGTAAATTGTTCCCTTTTCACTGCATCCATGCCAACATCTATTATTTTTTGATTATGTCGATTCTTGGAGGAATGAGGTGTTACCACATTGTGGGTTTGATTTGCATTAGAAGGAATGAATTTTGAAGAATTGTGTAATGCAAAGAGCTAGAAACAGCAATAAACTGCTACTAGGAAGAAGATATGGTATTGACTTCTGAATATAAGAGAGTTCAAATTAAGATGGAGAAATAAACCAAAGAGCTAGAAGTATGGACAAAGGCTGAAATGAAACTAATATAGAAGAAAGATATTAAGAGAGAGTTATACTTGGTGAATGGCAATAGATGAAAGTAGAAGAAAGGGAATTTCTCATTTCAAAGTTTCTGAATAGAATTTAGATTAAAATTACTCTGATACAAGAATTGACACAACCTTCCATGTAGGTGGATACATAGCAATTATCACCTGCTGATGAATCTCAATTGCATTAAAAGGATGAAAGTTAAGTAGGTCTCTATGTCTAACAAGTAGGAAGTGAGGACACAGTGATGCTTATGCTCGGTTAGAGGAGAAGTCCACAAACTATAGGCTGTGAGCCAAATCTTGCCCTATAGCTGTTTTTGTGAGAACCATGAATTAAGAATAGTTTTACATTTTTATATGGTTGAAAAAGTATCAAAGAAGAATACTTATTTATATTCACTGTTTTGACAATAGCCATGCACTGACCCTGTTCTAAACCTTTGCATTTGTTAACTCACTTAAGCCTTACCATGAACTTGTGAAGTAGATACTATCAGTAATTTTTAGATGAAGAAATTGACACTTCTATATAGGTTAAGTAAGTAGTCAAAGATTACAAGTTAGTCAACTGGAACTGAAACCCAAGGAGGGTTCCAGAGAAGCTATGGTTTTAACTTGCTTTCTTATATGAAAGGAAGATTGTGATGGCAATCTATTAAGTTTGAACAAGAGGGAAGCGGGAAATATATTCTGATATAATTCAGAATGAAGAGCACTTGTTTTATTGAAGCAAGGAAAGACTTTGTAGAATGAGACCATGCTTCTACCATGATGATAGGGAATTAACTTTAAATCCTAATTAATCAAAAATGTTATCTTTCCCCCACAAAAGAATTCTATTGTAATTAGTAGGTCTGTATTACAGAAATTACACTCAATTATTATTATTATTATATTTTGAATTTCATCAATTAAAATTTTATGGATGTCTGTTTTTATTTTTTGTTATGTAAGTACTAGGATTTTCTGAATTGTATTTGTTGACCTGCAAAGTCTAAAAGCTAACATAGTTAGTATGTATTCCTTAATAGAAAAAGTTTAATTAACCCTGTGATATGGTTTGGCTGTGTCCCCACCCAAATCTCATTTTGAATTCCTATGTGTTGTGGGAGGGACCCAATGGGAGGTAATTGAATCATGGGGGTAGTCTTTCCTGTGCTGTTTTTGTGATACTGAATAAGTCTCAGAAGATCTAATGGTCTTATAAGAGGGAGTTTGCCTACACAAACTCTTTCTCTTTGCCTGTCACCATCCACATAAGATGTGACTTGCTCCTCCTTGTTTTCCACCATAATTGTGAGGCCTCCCCAGCCATGTGGAACTGTAAGTCCATTAAAACTCTTTGTTTTGTAAATTGCCCAGTCTCAGGTTTGTCTTTATTGGCAGCATGAAAATGGACTAACACACTGTGCCTTAGGGTAATAACCTGCAAGTTACTCATTCCAATTGAAACATGAGATAAGCATGAATTATATAAAGTCATGTATACCATTAATATTGGTAAGACCATTAAACATTTTTGCATCATATCATGCTTAGACTTCTCTTACCAAAGTCTTTGATCCATTTTTCAATCAATCCCTGTTTCTTACTAACTAAAGAAACCAAACCAGAATGTCTCTCAGTGCAGGGAATTTGCTTTCTCCATAGAGGATATGGCCATTGGAAAGTACATCTGTTCTTGCTGTTTGGGATTTCTTTGTTAGCTTATTCCTCCCCCACAACCAGTATCAATTGTCCCCTGTGCATATACTCACTTCATTTCTGCCAAATCTTGCCAGATGTTAGTTGTGTTACTGAGACAAGAAGATGGCCAATATCCAAAGTCCCAGATCAGGTATCTCCTGCCAATGCTCACCTTAATTTCTAGGGGATACATGTATACAGAAAATCCCTCTGTGTAGCAGCTCACAGTGACAATTTCACTGTCAAGTCAGTTTTATCCTAGTATGCTGCTATATTTGCACATATCAATGGGGACTAGCATAATATCTTTGCTGTCTCCAAAACCAGGATTATAGTATTTTATTCTTTTTAGTCCATTTTTCTATTTTTTTCACATCTATATGTCTAAGTGAAAATAAATTTGATGGGATTGACGTAAATAACAATAGATCATGAATTTCTAATTTAAAAAGTCAGAATGCCAAGAAGAGAAAGTTGTATAGATCTCATTGCTTTGAGAAGACCAGTAAAGGACACAGCCAGACAGAGATGAGCTTTCAGGGGGAAGCCAGGAGAACAAATTTGCTTTAATTGCTCCCCTTTCTTCCCCAGATCTCTTCCAAGACGTCTTGATCAACTGACCCCAAAGCCAGAGGGTACCAGGTCAAAAAGCAAGATACCAAGGGGTTGGGGGTCAATCTGGAATACCTGATAGAAGACATTTCTCATTACTTCCCTTTCAAAATTCAGTCAATGAATACTCACTCATGTTTATGTGACTGTTATTGCACAAAATCTGGATATACTACAATAAATGAAGCTGACTCGTAGTCTAGTCCATGGGTCACCTGGTGGGCAGTGTAGCATTATAGAATGAAAGAGTGAAATCAATAAGTGCTAGTCCTAAAGGGCAAGAACATACGCAGAATAAACAGAAATCACAAATGAAGTATTATTCTCTTTTGTTTCTATTTTCACAACAGATGGTTGAATGAAAAACTCCAATAACCACAGAAGACTGACTTAATAATGGAATACTATCAGTAAAGCTCATTTAGAATATGTAATTAGATTTTATCCTTGATTATATGTGCAAATATCTCCTAAGAAAATAACAGTTTAATAACTTAATTTTGGTTTAGAAGCCATTTCCAGACTTTGAATCTAATGTTCTAAATGGTTTCTAAATTTTTGTGTAGTATGATATTCTATGAAAACAATATACATTAATAAGTTAAAACTTATTATTTCTTACATTATTCCTAAGAAAATAAACAATACTGACATTAGAGAGAAGAAAAGTTTCTACGAAAAACCTATTACACCATGGTATAAATCAAGATAAACCTGCAGACATCTGTTTTAGGTATGTATTAAAGTTAATGTAATAAGACTGGCACCCCAAATGCTACTATTAAAACTTTTATATCAATGACAATGCTAGTACTACTAATAACAATCTATAAAAATATAAAGATCCTGCTCAAAGTAGACTCTGGATTCTTACGAGAAAAGTTTTAAGTTGAAAATCTCTTCAGTGTGCCTTTGTCTCAAAGATGAATCTGCAGGCAAGAAACCAGTAATTGATATAATATGATTATATTAATATTGTTTTAAGTCCCTCAGATTATATAGTCTCTTTGTAATGAGATTAAAAGAGATACGTGTAGAGCTTGTGTTCAGCTAAAATTTTCCAATACATTTTTTCTATTAACTTACTTGAAGCTAAATCTTTCTCTTAAATGTAATTTAAAAAAGAAAACTCTCAAGTTTAGGCATGTTACATTGATTTGTTTTTGTTTTGAGTCATTTATTCTAGTTTATTATATTTTTTATTCACATTAATTCTACCATCTGGTATATTAACTATTCTTTTTCTTTGTGAACGGATCATAACGTTGATGAGAACAAAGTGAATACAGAATCTTGTGTTATATAAGTAGAGACATTTCTTTCAGCTGACAATGATTAATTAACGTCCATTTTGAGTTTATCTAACTGCACAGATTTGGAAACTTCATTTAAAAAAATTATGTCCAATGCATATCCTTAAATATTTCTAAGCCTTGGCTATGTGAAAGAGACTGGGCCAGGTGATAGAAATACAAGATGAAAACCCTTGATCTCTGCCCACAAAATCTCAACATCTGGCTGAAAAAACTGTCACATTTACAACTGACTTAGTCTGTTTAGTATTGCTGTAAAGGAATGCCTGAGGCTGGGTAATTTATATTTTAAAAAAGGTTTATTTGGTTTGCAGTTTAGAAGTCTGGAAAAGTTCAAGATTGGCCGTCTGCAGCTGGTGAGAGCCTCAGGCTACTTCCCCTCATGGTGGAAGGTGAAGGGGAGCTGGTGTGTGCAGACATTACATGGTGAGAGAGGAAATAGGAGAGAGAGGGTAGAGATGCCAGACTCTTTTTAACAACCACTTCTCAAGGGAACTAATCACAATCCCCCAACCCCAGGGAGGGAATTAATCCATTTATGAGAAATCTGCCCCCAAGATCAAAACACCTCCTATTAGGCCTCACTTCCAGCATTGGGGATCGAATTTCAAGCCACATATTTAAGAAAGATAATTCTAGAATCAGTTAGAAAAGGGGAATGGATGGGCCAGGCGTGGTGGCTCATGCTTGTAATTAGAGCAATTTGGGAGGCCGAGGTGGATGGTTCACTTGGTGCCAGGAGTTGGAGACCAGCCTAGTTAGTATGGTGAAACCCCGCCTCTACTAAAAATACAAAAATTAGCCGGATGTTGTGGCAGGTACCTGTAATCCCAGCTACTCGGGAGGCTGAGGCAGGAGAATCGCTTGAACTTAGGAGTCAGAGGTTGCAGTGAGCCGAGATAGTGTCACTGCACTCCGGCCTGGGTGACAGAATGAGACCCTGTCAAAAGAAGAAAGCAAGCAAGCAAGCAAGCAAGCAAGAAAGAAAGAAAGAAAGAAGAAAGGAAGGAATGGAGAGAAGCATTGAAGGCAACTGGAAAAATTGAGTTTTTGACTTCCGTATTGAGGTGCTGAGGATTGGAACTAGGGCAAGTTTTCACTAACCCTGATCAGTTCCACCTCCACACACATCACTCCACTTACTGACTAATTCACATGAACTCCTCAAAAACATTGTATTTATCTCTTATCTCAGGGAATCCCTTCCAATTGCTACCCACTAAAGTCACTTCCTCTGTGCTGTTTTTGCAGACTGCTACTTTTGATTCCATGCTTACTCATGACAACTGGCACTGTTTCTTGGCATTGTAGACTTTATTCCCCTAAAACACAGATTTGATTTCCTAAAGCCATAGCTCATTCTTTCCCACATTTGCACCAGTTTTATAGCCTATGAATCCCAATGTGAGTCTGAGCACTGAACCCTGGATTTGGCCAGGACACTTGAAATGGAGTGGAAGAGATGTTTCAACAAGAAACTTGATCCTTTCCCTCAAAGGTCTCACTGAGTCTCAGAGTAGATTTTGAAGCATCTCTCTTTGCCCCACCTCTTGTAAGTTTCAAAGTCTGTGGGTTTACTTCTACCACACACATTTAAGGTTCTAGAACAATTTACCATACTACCAGGGCTTAATTAGAAATTTTGTGGCCTTAGGTTATGCCTGCTTTAAATATCTCCAGTCAATTTTCCATGGAATGTTTCTTTGTGGCAAATTTGCAATTTTATTCTGTAGTGAGAATATTTTTAATGTATTAACTCTTTTACCTGTACACATTCATACATGTGACACCAGGTCTGCAAATATATTTATTGTGAATAAAAGCCCCATCCTGGCTAGCAGCCATCACAGAGAGAACACAACAGATGAATTCATTTTGATATTTTAAATCATATGCATTATTATAAATTATTTGTTTAATTAACACCTTCTGCCTTAACAAGGGGTGTTAGCATATGGAAGCATCTGTTGAGCCTGCCTCCTGATGTGAAATTCAAGATTGCTGAAATTTTAACATTTGCACAGATATATGAAGACATATTCAATGTCTATAATCAGCATAGCTCCTCAGTTAATGAAATGATTTTGTGGATACAGTGTGAAAAAATTTACAATTCATGATGAGATAAACCCTTGTTCTCTGTATATTTGTAAATATTGCCTTTAGCTCCAGTTTATGACAACAAATTATTCTGGTCACCACCACAACGGAGTTTGTTAGATAGTTGGATGAACCAGGAAAAGTCAGCATTAATTTGAGAAAGCTTTATGAAAGAAGTGACTTGGTAAAACCAGGTAAGAAAATCCAGTGGAGAAGTAGAAGAGCAGTTCCCTACACATGAGTTGAGATTCAAAATTTGACTTATTTGGCTCAGGATTTGTGATGCCCCATCTATGGGACTTGTAGGAGAAAAAAAAAATCACAATATAGAAAATATGTAAGTACAAGGTTATATTTGAGAGATATTAGGATAAAATTAATGTACTATTTATGATTAGGAATTTCAGTTTAGTCTGAAAGATAAGTTAGAGTCAGTGTAGAAGCCAACATGAATAAACTGGTTACAACGTGTAAATCAGTGGGAGAAGTTGACTATAGTCCAATAGCTCCAGCTACAGTTCAATCATAGAGTGTTTACAAGTGAAATGAGGTCTATGATTGCAGGAGTGAAAAATAAATGCCTAGACACACACACACACACACAAAATCTGAAGAAGAAAAGGTTAAAATAAATGAGTCATTATTTTAACCTTCTGAAACTGAATACTTCAACATCATTAATAATAGAAAAATTTTAGAGAAGCAAAGAGGTCTTACAACTGAAAGTGCAGACATAATCAACATGTAAAAATATTAGATTTCAGATATTGATGTACCAGGAGAAATATTTATGAAATAGCAAAAAATAGAAGTTTATCTTCACCAGTAGAAATATTCAAAAAGTTTGGATATTATTGCCTGACCAGCAAATGAAGCAGATACTGCAAATTTAGAACTCTCCTGTGTGCCTTTTCCAGTTTTATTGTTAAAATTGGCTCTTTTCAAGAGATTCTGGTGTGAGTGTGTGAGTATGTGTGTGTGTGCACATGTGCATGCACACATATGCCATTTCTGCCTTCTTGCCACTCTTTGTCTATTTTGTGATGCTGAGCATCAGCATTGAAAATCAGGCAACAGAAGGTTGAGTGCTAAATGAAAAGTGTAAAAATAGAAGTAGCAGACTCAATGATGTGGTGAGATCTATAAGACTACAGGATTAAGGGAAGAGAGCAACTGCTCTTTTCCAGCATTTGCTTAAAAAAATGTAATGGAGTAAGGCATAAACATTTCCCATATAATGAAGATAAAAAATAGCAATCAATCTTTGAACATTGTTAAACTACAGTAACAACCCCATGTTCCCCTGCCCCCACTCAAAAGTCATTGGAGGATAAGGAAAATGAAGCCATATGGAGAAGTGGGCTCAGACTTTGTGAGTGGGAACTTGGTCATCCGATAATCATAAAACAGTCTTGAGGAGCAAGTAGAAGCAGACAAGAGTAAATGAGTAAAAGACTTAAAGGTCTCAGGAGGTTACAAAAATACACATCTGAATGTCTGTAGGTGAGAATATTACTTGAAAGAAATGCCAGTTCTTGCTACTCAGGTTTTAGCATAAATTCAATTTACTTTATATGTCAGACTAAAGGAACACACGAGAGGAAGCAGCCTTTGGGGGAGGGATAAAGAGAAGCTCAATACCTGACAATCTTGAAATTCCATGGTTTGTAAAAGCACATTGTAAATTCACAAGAGCCATTGTAACCCTAATTAGAAAAGAATAGAAACCTTAACTACAGAGAAAGGAGTCCTGCCCCTTTACTGAAAGCCTCAAATAAGAGCTAATTATCCAAGTAATTATTTTTCTTGAATTTTTTACTGTTTTCTTTCTTCTAATTCCATATCAAACAAAGTAATTCATAACAATTGAGAAAATTCATTTTAGTCTGATTTCTTCTGGACAGTTTGTGATAATTATTCCTTCTTTATTGAGCTCTCTGTTTTCTTATTCTAAGCCTACCTTTGGCTTCTTATTTGATTTTTAAAAAACACTGATTTACTTCCTTTAACACTGATTTTTATTTTCATGTTTTAATTTGATGAGTAATAATCCCGTGAAATAATTTCCAAAGTGAACACTGGGCATTCCCTGGGTGACTCAGCCTCCAAATAGCTACCGGGAACTAGAGGTCCTTTTCTGTATCTACCCACCTATTACTTTCCAGGCTTAGGCCCTTTCCCTTCTTGGAAACTCTCCAAGATCACTTGTGGGGTCCCACTTCAAACCCCTCAGCTCCTCCTCAACTCCTCTGCCCTTCTCTTATTTTTAGAGAATCCTTCCCCTCTTTTCTGGTTTCCTTCAGTGACACCCTCACATTCATTTCTTCTCAAATGCAACTGTCCTCTAGTTCTTTTGTGATAGTCTTGAAGGCTCATATAACCCTGATCTGAATAATTAGTAATTGAAAATGACTTCGACTTTCTTTGAGACTTCTAAAGGTGAACTTCAGGGAGAGAGGAAAAGCATTCTCATTTCATTCTTGTATGATAAATGAAAGAAAAATAAAACAGCAGCTTTCAATGTTAAAACAATACAAACATTTAAATCCTGCCACACATTCAGTAATAAAAAGTAATAAAAAGTTATTAATTTATGTGTCTGAAGGCTTCTCTCTTATTACTTTCTAATACAGATGGTGGAAAACCTTCTTGGGATGTTGGGGCAGGCCTGTGGCACAGTTCTGTCCCCATTGGGGAAGAAAGTCATTTGGTGGTGATATGGATTAGGGGTTTCTGGAATGTCTTTTTGTTTCCTTATAAAATGATAAAATGATGCTGATCATGGATGTGATACCTGGAGTTGCAGCACCGTCTCTGTGATCATGCAGCAATAAAAATGCAGATGGAAAGTCATGCACTGGGCATGATGAAGCAAGAGTATGCAACGATCCTATGTACGGATGATTTCTGAGCAGGAGAACTGCCACCGCTAATGACTTACCTTCTTGTACTTCTTACTGCGTAAGATAAATTTATCTGATTCACTGTTTTTCTGTTTTCTATTACTTGCAATTAAAACTCTTCTTGACAAACTGTATTCAAAGTATTTTAACTGCCAAAGCTTCAGACCCATGAGTACATGCTCTGCAGTCATGACTGCAGCAAAGCCAAGTATGTTCCTTAGAGATAACTCTTTCCCAATCTGTGCTTCTGAATCTCAGCATATTTTGGAGAGAAAAGTTTAACTTCAGCTGCATCTCTAGATTCAGATACAAATCTATAGGGTCAGAAAGAGGAAAAGGTATTGAGCATTGACAGGGTAATACATTTTCCCCTAACCCACAGAAATTACTTGAATAAAACTATTTTCTGTCTATAGCTAAAATCAGTCATGCAAATTGGCTCTTTTTTTTTCTCAATCATTAGTTCAGGAGACATGCTCAAACACATCTGAATTCCTACTCTGTCCAAGTTGAGACATCTAGTATATTCATTATATCCTTACAGATTATTTAATTAAACATATTTGGGGTGGCAGTAGGTTGCTCACGAACTTACTACTAGTGATGTAGGCAAGCCCACCTCTTTGATTAGCAAGAGTTGAAATAGTCATAGATCTCTGTCTGTATTTTGGATAATTAAGTTCCTTTTTCAGAGTTTGTTTTTGCCTCTAGATATCAATGCTAGCTTTTAAGTGAACATCATAGTACTTGTCATTTCTTTTTCTTCCACCATTGACTGTTTTATATTCTTAAATATTCAGACTGTTGGCAGAAACTTCTCTTATAGATTATCATAGCTTTCGTTCTGACTTATTTCCTTTTATACTTTGATTCACTTCATAAAGTCTCCCAGTTTTTCTCTTCATTCAGGGTTCATTTCAACTTTGAAGTTGTCCTCATCTTTAAAATATTTCTTTCTAGTGTTGTAAGACCAAGAAAATGTGTCAAACATAACATACATTACAAATACTAGAGTTTAAACTCAAGTACTTACTTTTAGAAATAGTATGGCTAAAACTATTAATAATGTGTAAGATTTCATATATTTTTAGAATATTTATATACCAAGTTCATACAAATCTGATTTTTGTGTCCCTAAAATTGTACAAAGGGAAAATTTCTGTATTATCAGGGCATAATTGAATTTCTGCCTTTACAGTTACTTTACATAAAACTGAAAACTTTGAATTTCGTGTGTAAAATAATGAAATTATCCAATAATTCTGAAACAATTTGAACTATTTTCAGTTTCAAAAATGTCATATTTCCATAGCCAGAGAGTGCATTGTAACATGTGCAATCATTGGAAGGCTTGAGCTGCTCTCTAGAAGAGTAGAAAGAACATTGGTAGTGTCAAGTTTCACTCTTCTGTATATGGTTTTCCAGCATTCTCAGAACCATTCACTGAACGGGATGTCTTTCTCCATTATTTTTGTCGACATTGTAGGACATTAGTTGGTTGTAGGTGTGTAGCTTTATATCTGCGTCTTCTATTTGGTTCCATTGACATTGACCTATGTGTCTATTTTTTTTGTGCCAATACCGTGCTATTTTGCTTAATATAGCTTTGTAGTATAATTTGAAGTCAGGTGATGTGATGCCTCTGGTTTTGCTCTTTTTGCTTAAAATTGCTTTCACTATTCGGGCTCATTTTTATTTCCTACCTTTTTCCGTTTGCAAAAATTAACTCAAAATGGGTTAAAGACTTAAATGTAAGACCTTAAACTATACAAATCCTACAAGAAACCCTAGGAAATACTCTCTGGACATTGGCCTAGGAAAATAATTTATGACAAAAACAAAAATTGACAATTTGGACCTAAACTAAAGATTATGCAGAGCAAAACAAACTATCAACAGAGTCAACAGACAATCTAAAGAATGACAGAAAATATTTGCAAACTATGCTTCTGTCAAAGGCCTAATATCCAGAATCTATAAAGAACTAAAACAAATCAACAAGGAAAAAAAAGAAAACATTAAAAAATAGGCAAAGACTTGTACCCCATAAATGTACACAAATAACATAACTAAATTTGCTTAAAAAAAGAGAGAACTGGCCTAACATGTGGGAAAAATAAAGCTGGATTACTAGAGATGTACAGCAAAATAAATTCTAGCTGAAACAAACATATAAACGTATAAAATAAAATCATACATATTATAAAATAGTAGACAAAGGACATAAATGGACACTTCTCAAAAGAGATGTCCAAATGGCCACAAACATGAAAAAATGGTCATCATCACTAACTGTCAGAGAAATGCAAATCAAAACCACAATGAAATACCATCTCACAGCAGTCAGAATGGCTATTTTTGAAAAATGAAAAAATAACAGATGTTGGTGAGGCTGTGGAGAAAAGGGCATGCTTATACATTGTTTGTAGGATTAGTTCAGTCTGTATAGAAAGCAGTTCGGTCTCTATAGAAAGCAGTTTAGAGATTTCTCAAAGAACTAAAAATAGAATTACCATTTAATCCAGCAATCCCATTACTGAGTATATACTCAGAGAAAAATAAATCATTCTACCAAAAGGACACATGCAATTGCATGTTGCACCACCATTCACAATTATAAAGACATAGAGTCAACCTAGGTGTCCCTCAACTGGGATTGGATAAAGAAAATACGGTATATATACACCATGAAATACTGTGCAGCCAGAAAAAAGACTGAAATTATGTGCTTTGCAGCAACATGGATGCATCTGGAGGCCTTTATCCTAAGAGAATTAACACATAAAAAGAAAGCCATATAGCACATGTTCTAGCTTATAAACAGGAGCCGAACATTGGTGACACATGAAAATAAATGTGGAAACAATAGACACCAGTAGGGGAGGGAAGAGGTGAAAAACTACTATCAGATACTATGTTCACTATTTGAGTGACAGGTTCAACTGAAGCCCATATCTCAGCATCATCCATTATATCCATGTAACAGACCTTCACGAATATCCCCGAACTGAAATTTTTAAAAAAATTTTTTAAAAAAGAAAGAGCATTAGCTTTCAAAGCTGACAAACCTGGGCTGAATCATCACCTCTGCCACATTCTGCCTCTGTCCCATTGGGTGTATCATTTTACCTTTCTGTTTCCAAAGCTTAATGGCCTTAATTGTAAATGGTTATAATAACAGCTATTTAATGTTTTACAACACTAGTTTTATAAAACTGTCATTTTTAAAATTCTTCAAATCAACCTTTCTCCATCTCAGAATAATTTAAAAATTTTGGACTAAGGCTATTGTTTTACAGTTGCAATTATTACAACTCTCCTCGCCACCCCCTATGACCTATGGCTTTGGTTATTTGAGATTTAAAAACATATATTGACCATTCTGTTGTAAACTTGTTAGCTTGTTAACTAGCAGCCTAAGATAGATATTTGATATCTCCTCTCATTCTGATACAGGTTATTCCTGCTTGATCTGTGTTTTCCAGATTTAAGAATAAAATCAATAGCCATGATTTCTCTCTCAGTTTCAAATGATCATTCTCCTAGGCATTTGGTAGAATCTCTCACAATTAGCATCACCTGTTTACCTTAGTTACATGTGTAAAAATAGTTAAGTATGCATTACATTTATCTGGTGTCATAACATGTGTTAGATTTCTCTGGTGTCATAACATGACTTGTATTTAAGGTTTCATGGGCCCTTTGGCCCATGGAACCCCTGGACAGGAAAAAGAAACTGGGACAAGGAAAGATGATGCAGCAGAGCGCTTGGGTGCCTGCCTCACATTCCCTTGCACAGATCTGATTTTAACTGTCGTTTAGTAGACAGTTTCTTTAAGCTCCAATTCACCTTATGCTGACCCATATGGAGCTGGCAGTATGTATTTTCATTTTCTGCTTAGAGGTTTCTCTGGTAGTACAAGAACCTGTGTGGTCCACGCCATCATCTTTTAGAGGAGTAACTTTAGATTATTTTATTTTTCATGCTCTGAGAAGATTTCAAAAGTTCAAGCCAATCTGTCTCATAGTTGTGACCTCAATACAATTTTTTGTTAGCTTTTTTGTTCTTCTGTGTCTCAGTCTATCCCCTCCTTTTCTCCTGCTTCTTGAGATAATCTATCAAATAAACTACCTGCACTCAAGTTCTTATCTGAGACTCTGCTTTCAGGGAAATCCAGCCAAGAAAGTATGTGTTCTATGAGTGGCTGCCCTTATGGTTATTCAAGTGGTCCCATCAAAAATGCTCGAAAGGCACGGCAAACCAAGGTGTGGTGAAGACAAATGTGGGTATGA
Source organism: Theropithecus gelada (assembly GCF_003255815.1). Lineage (NCBI taxonomy): Eukaryota > Metazoa > Chordata > Mammalia > Primates > Cercopithecidae > Theropithecus > Theropithecus gelada. The sequence goes on from NC_037672.1 coordinate 126,938,231, forward strand.
AAAGGATATTGAATTTTGTTGAGAGGTTAAGGCAGAAAGAAAAAAGGGTGACACAATTTTTTTTTTTTCTGGATAGTCAACCCCATTCACAGTGGGATCCCAGCTGATACCTGGAAAAACAGGATTCTTGATAAGGGTAAGCTGTTGTGGATCCAGCCAGATGGTCTGATGCCAGCATAGGGCTCTTTGTTCACTCATCAGAGGGATACCTTGTTGGTAGAGGGTCTGAATCAGAAACTCAAATGTGACACTGGTTCAACAAGTCAAGATAAAGTGAGGAATGCTGCAGCTCAGAAGCTACATGGGAATCTCAAACTCATTCACAGAACATGGCATACTAAGCCTATGCAATGAAGTGATTCCAAACATTTTAGACTAATTGCCCAAGGTTATATGATATTTTTGTTTCTATTTTCCAAGTGAAAGGAATTGGTCACTTTACCTTCCTGTCTCAGGAAAGTAGGAGCTGATGAAAATAGAACAGAATTTCTCTACATTTTAAATTTTTCTTTTGTTTTGTTAATGTAGTGGAGATACTTGGAGGTTAGAGGTTTAAAAGAAGGAAGAGAGATTGCTCCAACCTCTTAATCCTCTTGGGGCATCTGAGTCATTTCCATGGAACGCTTGGTGTTCTGGCTTGATAAGTTTTTTCAGAGACAGGACCCTTGTCTTGTTTGGCTTCTGTACTCCAAAATATCAGCATGGCAAAATGTTTAGAAACTTAACTAAGTTCCATAGTGAACAAGGTAAAATGGATAATTCAAGAAGTTATATATATTTTCCAAATTTCTGAAGTAGTTCAGGGTAGAATAAAGAAGAAAACAGTCTTCTTTAATTTTAAAAGTTAGATACAATATATGAAAGTAACAATGTTGATGGTTTAATTTTTTTTCTGGAAAACAAAGTTGTCATGTGGCACATCTAGAGTTATTTTAGCAGGCTCCAAGTGAAAACACTGCCATAGATGCTGACTGAGGTCTTGGGAGTCATAAGTTCTGCATTCAGATCTAAACTCCATCACTTAGTGAGTACTTTAGTTCCGGCCAGTCACCTGATCTCTCCCTTTCCCTTTCTGCTAAATGAATGATTAGCGTGAAATAATCTCCGTGGTTTTTTCAAGCACTCACAGTTTTATTCTAGCTCACAAACAGCCCAAATGTTCAAAAACATTCTGGAATTGACAGTGCCATGAGTAATAGGATTCTTAAGTGAACAAAATGAGTCATTTTTGGATATTTACACTAAACATTTAACAATCATTTTATTTCTCTCAAAATGCATATTTATTTTTAATTTAGGCATTAAGGTGTAGATTTAAGTGTTGTTGGCATGAAGGTTCTGGCCATTTTTATAAAAGAATGATACTCTTGGGGGATTAGAAATTCTAAGATGCAAAAAAGCCTGGGAAATGTAAATTATATTTTAGAGAACCATTACAATGTTTGAAGACATCTCTCTTACAGGAAGAAATGCAATAGAAACAGATAGAGAAATCAAATAATATATGTGATATTTTAAAATTATAAAGTGCTATTTAAATATAAAGTAATATTAAAATTATGTATGATATAGTTACTGAAAGCATGTAAATTATTTCTAGATATTTTAAAAAGCCAGAGTGACATCATATTCTTATTTTTGTTCTTGTGATACTTTTCAGTAGTCTCAATTTAGAATTCCATGCTTCACAGCTTCTGATTTTACTAACATGTTCATCTGGGTTAAAAAATTGCAAAGCTAAATAATTTTTGTGGTGGAAGGCTTCATGGATTTTCTAGGCCACTTCTTGCTGAAATATTAGCCCTCTATGTAGGATAATGAAATCCCTGAGCTAGCAAGAGTATAATGGGGTAGAAGTGGAGATTGCACTTGTACTGTAAGAATGATGGAATGGGAATTTGGAAGAATTACCCTAGAGGGAAAAAGGGATAGCACTGTCAATGGCAGAGACCAAGTTAGTTAAAGAAAAGGCCCCCTTCAGCAGTGTCATGACTGAGAGTGGTTGCGTCAATGTGATAACCTGCAAACCATAGATTTATTAGCTTGCACCATGAGGCCTGTAGGCTGCCTATAGCAACATTCTGTTCTCTCCGGGTGAATCTGTAAAGGAGCTCATAATGTTTCTCAGTTAATCCCAGGTACCTTTTTTCGTGAAGATCCAAGTCATGAGAATGCCAGGAAAAATGAGCATTCTGGTATTGAGTAGGTTTGAGATCATTCTATTGTAATGAGAGAAAATACAATAAGGGTACAACCAATTGTTGTTTATGATGAGTAGGTTAATTTAAATGTTCAGTAAAAACAGTTAATCTACCAGTCTAATAAATATTGAGTCTTAGAAAATATACATACCTTATAAAGGAAAAGTCAGACAAGTAAAATATAATAATGAATTAGAATAAAGAATTCATTTTATAGATGAGCTAATTTATTTCAAAAATTGTTTTGAATCCTGCTCCCAATTACTTGTATGGGAGCAGGACCATTTTACTCTCTCTCAAGAATCAAACTACTTGTTTTTAGCTTTTCTAGGTCACCATCCTAGGCTTTGTTGAAGCATGCATTTTTGGCGTGAGGGTGGCAGCCGTTGCATTGTGTGCATGGCTGAGGAGTTAGGATCTGGAGAGTCATGAAAGGTAAGTTGTACTTGGCAAATGGCATTATTTTTTCTGCAATTCCGGTGGTCTGATTATTTGCCCTATATCAGTCTGCTCCATATGTGAAGAGGCTAAAATTAGATTAAATGAGGCAATAGAAAAATCAGCATTAGAATACAGATTCCCCAGAGTTACACTCAATTGCTTTGTTCACTGAGCCATGTTGCTTTTGAGGTGGTTCTGAATCTGTCCTAGTGTCTTAGAGGTATTTCAAACATCTGTCAACTAAGCCTATAAAGGTGATTTATGTGGACATAACCTTCCAGTCTCTAAACTTCCATTTTGTATACAGATAATTTTAATAATGTAATAAAAATCTACTAAATATATACTTAGCAATAGCTTATAAAATAATCTTCTGACAAAGAAAGAAAACATTGGATAAGATATTCTATGTACATAACTTGAAGGTTTGTAGTCTCATTTTTTCAATAGGATCACCGTCTGATTTTCTTCAGCCTGTGCAGACTTTTTGTGTGTCGGCATTTAGGGTCAGTGATTATCTTTATGTTGATATAAAAGGTTTTTATTAGCAAAGTTATTAATAGAATGCTTACTTTTCTATTACCCTAAGTCTAGGCTTGATATTCAAATCCTTTCCAAATAAACAGATTTCAAAATAGAAATGACTCTCAACCCTGCTTTCAGTAACATACAACCTTGACAATTTGTAGAGGACTAAATGTTATTTAGCAGCACATTATTTTCTGTTGGTCAATGCCATTGACTTTAGAAAATATCTGAAAACAGAGATCTTAGCTCATTGCCGTTTTTTTCCAATTTTCCCACAAAGTTCTCCTTCTTTATTTCATTAAAACCAATTAGGCATATTGCACTGGCAGAGATTAATACTGCTAAATGTCAATGATGTGTCTGCTTTGAAAAAACTATTGAGTTGAAGAGTAAATAGCAATACAATAAAAATGCCCTGACATCTTGCTTGCAGGAAAGCAAAGAGCTGTAAGATGGCAGGAAGAGTAAAGGAGATAATAATGGTTGATCACTAAATTGATTTCAGTAGTTTATGTTCCCAGAAAATCAGCTAAATATACTTGCAGAAAACAAGGCAAACCAAAAAGAAAAGATGGAAGGTCATGACTGGTGGGTACAATCTTTAATAAGTGGATGCTCTTGGCAATGTTCTCAAGAATGTGTTGAAAATGAAATAGTGACCTTTCTTCTCTATGACTCAAAATATCATTAATTAGCAACATCCTTGAAAAGCCTTGTTGTCTTCCAGGCATATGGACTGTGCTGTTCTTTGTTAAAATCAAGTTTCTATAAGAAATCCCTCACTATGCAGCAAAACATCAAACATAACAAAAACACTTTTCCTAGTTGGAAACCAAGGGCACTGGCTAGACCAGGAATCAGCAAACTATGACCAGTGGACCAAATCTGGTCTACCGCCTGTTTCTTTAAGGTTCTCGTGCTAAAAAATAATTTTATTTTTATATATTCTTTTAATTTTTTTATTAAAAAAATTGATATCCCAGGGCCTCTGGGGTCTTTGTCCCCATCCCCAGCATCATCAGCCATTTGGCGTTTTCTTGGAGAAGAAGCTATTTTCACATTTTTAAATGGCTAAAAAAGAAAAACAAAAGTAGAATAATATTCTGTGATGTGTGAAAATTACATGAAGCTCAAAATATCCACGTCCCTAAGTAAATGTATACACTATGTGAAAACACAGCCACGTCCGTTCATTTCTGCATTTTCCACAGTGGTCTTTACACTCCAACACTAGAGTTGTATAATTGCTGCAGATACCGTGTGGATGGACTTCAAAATCTGAAGTAGTTCCTACCTGGCCCTTTACAGATAGATTTTGTGGACTAAATGGATAGACAATTATCTTAGAATAAGTTTGAGGCTTGAACTTTAATGTTGAATCAGTATTTTTCTTCTATCTTCACCAATAATCAAACATAAGGAAAGGAAGAGATGCTGGAAAAGGGACAAAAGGAAAGAAAAATACAAAAGTTGAGATTTATTTGAGAATTAAAAATTACTCTACATGTTAGTATTAGTCAGAGTTTTTCAGAGAAACAAATTATCTATCTATCTATATCTACCTATCTATATATATCTAGAGGTTTATTTCAAGGAACTGTCTTGTATGATTGTGGGGAGCTGGTGATATGAAATTTGCAGGACAGGCTCTTAGAAATTCCAGTAACAGTTGATGTTCCAACCCTGAGTCTGAAGACAGACTAGAGGAGAATTGTTTCCTCTTCAGGAGACCCCAGCCTTTCTTTTGAGGCCCTCAACAGATTGGATAAGGCCCACTCACAATATGGAAGGTGATCTGTTTTATTCAAAGTCCATTGATGAAAATGTTAATTACATTTAAAAGTACTTTCACAGCAATATCCATACTAGTGTGGGACCAAATAACTGGGCACTGTGGACTAGCAGTGGTGACATATAAAAATAACTATCACATTCTGAAATGACATAAATGACATCAGGAAGGGTATTTATCAGGAACACTGGTAAATCACATTTCTATTCAAGCAAAGGCAAATTGAATTCCTCTGCCTTATTTTCAAGTTGGGAAAATTGAAGCATAAAATTTATTATGTTTGAGGAAGAAGGAATATTTGGAAATGAATTTTAATTCACAATTCAATCTTGATGGATCAATGCACAATTTCATAAACACAGGGCACAAATAAGAGCTCGAAAAAGTTTTCTTCTTCATTTTTCAGGACTACGTAGACATTATTCAGGATTATCATTTTTCATGTCCTTTGTTATCTCAAATATATACAATGGTAATAGATATGAAAGTTATTTTCATATGTTAATTTGCTGGGGCTTGCATGACATTGTACTGCAGACTAGATGGCATTAATAACAAAAAATTATTTTCCCCAATTCTGAGGACCATAAGTCTAAGACCAAGGTGTCCACTCCACAGAGTAAGTTTCTTTTGAGAACTTTCTTCTTGCCTCGCAATGGCTGTCTTCTCATTGTGTTCTCACATGGTCACTCCTCTAGAGGTCTGTGTGTTGTTTGCATCCTAATTGCCTCTGTTTATAAGGACACCAATCATATTAGATTGGGGCCTACCCATATAATTTTATTTTATCTTAATTACTTTTACAAAAGCCTTATTTCCAAATACAGTCATATTCTGAGGTACTAGGAGTCAGAACTTCAACATGGAAATTGGAAGATAGAGATGCAATTTAGCCCATAATACCTGGAAAATATCCAATGAATAGAATATTTTCTGTCCACTAATGGAAAATTAGTATATTTGATCTGTTTTTCAAGCTTAAGCATTTTCTGCTAATAAACTACCATATTAAAATATCACATATGTACAGAAAACCCAAAAATAATAAGTGTGCAGCTCAATGCATTATCAAAAACAAACTTGCTCTTGACAAGAAATAGATTATTACCAGAACTCCAGAGTCTCCCACCGTATTCCCTTCAAATTGCCCTACTCATCTCTTCCCACAGTTAACCACTATCTTGCCCTGTTTTTGAATTTTACATGAATGTAATATTTTATGTCTGGATTCATTCACTCAACATTATGTTTATAAGATTCATCCTTCTTGTATGTTTGGCAGTAGTTTATTTTTATTACTGTAGAATATTTGTTATATGATTATATCACAATGTATTCACTTTGTTTCCTGTTATTGGTTATTATGAATCACATTGCTAGGAATATTTATCTAAATCTCTAAAAACACTATACACTGTGAGTCACTATGTCAAAATTACTTTTTGTTAAAGAAAGGAATAACAAGAAGTACCTTTTGTCACAAGGTTTATATTTGAAACTATTATTAAGTTGGTGCAAAAGTAATTGCTGTCTTTGCTATTAAAAGTAATGGCAAAAACTGCAATTACTTTTGCAACAATCTGTTCACAAGTTTTTTGTTTTTTACTTGCTTCTTTTGATACATGTATGCCAGGCATTGTGATAAGAGCAATTGTAGATACATTGTTGAGCTCCTTCTAAGCTTCTTTGAAGGATTTTGAAGTACAATGGAGCAGGGCAGTGGTTTGCAAAGTATGGTCTACAGGCCAGCAGCTCCTCGTCAGCATCAATTGGGAATTCATTAGGAAAATAAATTATCATATTATGAAACCATAAACTCCAGGAATGGAACCCGGAAATCTGTGATTAAGCAAGTGCTCCAGGTGATTCTGATACATGCTGAAGTTTCAGAACCATTCTGGTGAAAGAAAGTGAGAAGACAGAAAATGAAAACACAATGCACAGTTTCTTTTATAGAAGCCAAGGGAGTCAGTGGTAGGGCCACTTAAATCAGCATCAGTTTTTAATAAAGACAGAAGCCTTTTTTAGATGACCTTAACATTTTTTATCATTAGTAGGAACAACGTTTACCTGCTGGCTTTTAATTTCCTTCAAGCTTGTCTCAAAATCTGTCACCATCTGTTAGACAAAGGTCACCTATATTGCAGCATTACGTTATCCAGCTACGCAGTAAGGGAGCAGCCCAGATTCAACACTTTTATGGTGATATTCCTGCTAACACTGAAACTTGTCAAACTCCAGACCCTGTTAGCTGGATCTATTATATATGCCAGGTCTTCTCTTACCTATTTAGACGTGAAACAAATAGTCAAACTCTTCCTTAACAAAATATTATAGCATGATGGGAAATAGCACAGGCTCTGAGGAAGAGATTCACATTCTGTTTGCTTCTTAACTGTGTGGCTTTAAACAGATTCCTTAACCCTACTCTATCTCAGTAGTTTCCTCTGTAAAATGGGGATGATAACAATACCTAACTTGTAGTGTCCAAGGAAGTAATACTCAGAAAACACTTAGACCCATGATTAGTATATTACAATGACTCAATAAATGTTGAATTTTTCTTAGTGGAATTCACAGTCCTATCTCTTTTTTATTCATATTCTTGCATTAAAGCAACTTTCCAGTGTGACAATTTACTTTAAATAAACAAGTGGGTTGCCTTTTTGATTATGAGTAATTTAGACAGATGAACTGCTGCATATTACATGTACTATTTTACAATATGAAATACATTGCATTCATACAGATTGTTATACCATATATAAAATAGTATTCCAGAACCAAAGTGTAGATAGATGTCCCTGTTTTTAAGTATTGTGAACTTAGGATCTTCTTTGGAAATGTTCACTTCCCTACAAATAATTATACATTTTATTGAAAGAAGTTTAGTGTCAATACATATGTACATCTAAATCTATACATTTAAAGGCTTTTTTCTAGGATTTCTAGGTTAAATTTCTTGCAAATGCTGAGAAGGGAGTAGAAATAATTTTCTCATGGGTTGTCTGAAATTTAGAAATTATGATTTTTTTTTTCCACTTTTAAGCTATCCAAGACCTTTTTCAGAACTAAGTCAGCTCCAGGAGCTTAGTCTCACATCTATCAAGATGTAATTATTTTAACTTTTTTATATCCTTTTAAAAACAGAGTAGACTATTGTCCACTCTCTTCTCTGGGGATCCATTCCTTTGATGATTGACTATAGAGTGGGAGGGCACAAATTTCCCAACGCAAAAACTCTTTACTTACTACCTTGTAAAATAAATGCGTAGACATTTTTTATTTAAATAACATTTACTTTTTTTCTACTATGGGGGAGCCCAAATCAGAACATAAGCTAGACAAAAAGAGAAACAGTTATTGACCTCAGATGTGTGGTTATCACATCCCTTGTGCAATAAATAGTAGTAGTATTGGATTTAATATATGAGGTTTCATGCATTTAGGAGTCACTCAGATACTCATGAAATATAGTAACTTTTACATCTTGAGATATAAATTTTTTGCTGGAAGTTTGCAAGTCTTGTAAACAGCAAACCCAACTAAGATAAGCTGTGACTTCTCCAATTCTAAACTTTCTTTCCGGAATCTTTGATATATGCCAGTTTTTGTCTTTTTGCCTATCTAGACATGAAAAAACTCATGAAACATGCCTTAGAAAAGCATTATTGCACGGTACATGATAGCACAGCTTCTGAAGTTATTACCTGCACTCACATACTAACTTTGTGCTTCCTTTAAAAACATTTACTTATCAGTTTATGTAAATCGTTTCAGCCATTTATCTTGTTGCCTTCCTCAAGATGGTTCCAGGCTTGGGCTGCTTAAAGCAACTCTAGACATTTCTGGTGTGATTATAGCAGTTCTCACAGTCACATACTCATCAAAAGCCAGAGAAAGGGTCTTATATTACCAGCTAAGCCTAAAAGAGTGTTAATATCTCTCAGAATTGGGTCATATCCTCAATGCTGAATCCAAATGTATGTGATCAAAAGGTTTGATATACAGACTGATGTACACAATCATAGCCTTTACTTGGAAATTGGAGTTGAGGTAAACTACTCAAAACACACACTGAGGAGGGAGAAAACCTAAGAAAAATCTGAGGTCCTACTATATGGAAGAAAAAGATTTGCTGCAGGGCAGCAAATAGAAGTTCCCATCAAGATCAAAGAGGCTTTCAGACTGTGAATGTGCCCAGTGGAAAGCCAGTATCCACACTCAATCCAGCTCTACATCCTCTGCTTCTCTCCAAGCATGCACCACTTCTTGCTAAGTGAAAAAAACCTTTTTCTGGTTGAATATGCTCATGAAACAAGACCTAAATACCTGTGCTAGGCAGGATGTAAAGAGAAAGCAACAAGGACCAGGAAAGTAAAGGAGTTAACATATTTAGGGAGAAAGGTCTCAGAATTTTCGGTTATTGAAGGTCAGGGGTTGACTCCATTACCTTCTTTTCTTTCTGTAGGTGGGAGATTCGACTTTCCAAATAGCTCAAGCCTACTTTTCCCTAGAGGGCGTCTGTCTTTTCAAAAATATTGGAACAGGGTCAACGCTTCGGTAGAACTTTATCCAAACAGAATGCTTATACCAATCATTTAACTCAGTGCCTGCCGATTTTATTTTATTTTATTTTTAGGTGACATTAAAAAAAGGTCTCAAATGTGTTTAATTCTATCTAACCCCTAGGTTAGGTGCTATCCAACCTTTGTATAATAGCTTTTTAATTTAGTACTTTAGAATCTCTCTCTCCAAGTCACCCTTCAGAATGCTACCAAAATAATCATTACAAAAATCTCAAATGTGCCCAATAAAATAAAATGTTTTTTATTTGGTGAGCAAGATCTCTTTATCCTATTCCTCCAGGTTCCTTTTTAATGTATCTTGCACCATAAGTTTTATCAACATATAGTTACTATAATCTCAACTTGCCTTGCACTTTCATGCCTCCACAAATCTAATAATGGAATTTCCTTAGTTTGAAATGTTTCTTTTCTTCTGCCACTGCCTTTTGTCCATAACTAGTGAACTAATGATCAACTACTTGAGATGATTTTTTTGAATTCCCTAGTCAGAACTCAACTTTGGCCTGGGAGTTCACTTTGTACTTCTGTTGTAGATAGATGTCTGATGTTACAGATGGCATTAAAGTAGTGCTACACAGTCAGCCTGCCCACTCCCCATCTGGCTGTAAACTAGATGACTGAAGAGTGGAGTGATTGGAAGCACAGGTTTGGGAATCACAATTATGTTCAGATTGTAACTTTTCCACAGTTGTATTATGTAAGGTAAGTTAACGTAAACCTTCAGTTTTCCCATCAGTTCAATGCCATAGTACAAGGACTTCTGGGTTGGCTCATGTGATTTTCAATCACTTTCTTTTACATCTTCCCTACCATATCTAAAGAACAAGAATTTAGCACCATGCAAATACTACGAGCCAATTTTTCCTTCGGAGGATGAGACACAGTGGTCAAAAGGAGAGAAAGAGTTGTCTTCTAAATGAATGTTAGTAGCAATGGAGGTGGTGTTAAAGACTTCTTTATCAGCAATTGGCTGTGATGCATACCTTGTTGCCTGGTTTGGCTTGTTCTTAAGTGGGGATGTTTGTTGGTTGACCATATAATTTATCACTGAAACCCAGACACATGTGAAAGTGATGTTATTAATAATTACCCTGTTACAAAAGGACTGAACAACACTGGCACAGACAAGCCTTCCCTGCATATGCTAGGAGGTTAAGTTGAATTTTTCATCCGAAAATAATGATGTATCCTATAGCAGGTCACTCCCTGATTAGAAACCCAGTCTCTACTAGTACTCCTTCTAATGCTTATATTGTTTTTGGAGCAAGACTTTACTCCAAAGTCTTTTTCACTGGCTTTTCACTGGCTTCCTTCACTCCAGGCTCTTACATCAAAATGGAGGGATGAAGGAAGAATAAATTCTCACAGTTGTGGAATATGAAGTCTAATTTCCCTTAATCTGTTTTAGAAATACACATTTAGTAACATAAATGAAAACTTTTTATTTTCCAAAATCGTACTGAGCTGAATACATATCTCTAGTTTGTTGTCCCTTTTAGTATTTACTACCCCCAAAACTGTCACTATCACTGTTGCTTTTCTTTTAATGGGGCATAAAAAAGAATTTATAGGGAAATTCTTTACATATATGCTTGTACTTATGTTATTTTCCAATATCTAAGGTTAGAATGTCCAAAGCAGGATTTAAAGATTCCTTAAAAATGGAGATAATAACTCCCATTCAAAAGAAAAAAGATTAAGATATATATTCCAATTGACATGTTATTGAAGATTAGACCATGTAAATGTGTGGTCAATTAATGATTTTTATTTATTTTTCCACAAAGGTGCTGCTAGTTACTCTTGGTTCATCTAGCAATAGATGATCTGAATGTTAGAGTTTGCCAAATATTGTTCCTGGGAATTCTTTGCTCTACCTAGTCAACTTTCTCCATGGGTAATGTCTTCCAGTTCCATGGATTAAATTTCATCTGTAAACTAAAACTCCCAAATGTTCATGTCTAGGCCCCACCTCAAAAAACTAAATACTTTCTTGCTATCTCCACATGGATATACAATACCCATTTTTCTAACTTAATATGTTTCAAACTGGCTCTTCTTTTCCTGACACCTCACAGCCCTTTGCTTATTATACCATTGAAATCTCATGTATTAGTCCGTTTTCATGTTGCTGATAAAGACATACTGAAGACTGGACAATTTACAAAAGAACGAAGTTTAAAAGACTCAGTTCCATGTGACTGGGGAGGTCTCACAATCATGGCAGAAGGTGAAAGGCATGTCTCACATGGCAGCAGACAAAAGAAGAGAGCTTGTGCAGGGAAACTCCCCTTATAAAACCACTAGATCTCACGAGACTTACTCACTATCATGAGAATAGCATGGGGAAAGACCCACCCCCATGATTCAATTTTCCACCAAGTCCCTTCCACAACACATGGGAATTGTGGGAGCTATAATTTAAGATGAGATATGGGTGGGGGACATAGCCATCCCATTAAAGTTTTCTGCCATCCTTCCAGTAGCTTACGCCTAAAACCTAGGAATAAACCTTCCTAGTTTTGCCCCCTTTTTTCATCTATTTATGCCCTTTAAAAGTGTCTGTTTACCTACTAAAATGAGTCTTTAAATCATTCACGTGTCTTCATATGCATCACCACCATATAATCTTATTATCCAGAACACTGTCTTCTAAGCCTTGCCTCCCAACTCATAGAATCCATTCTTCTTAATGATTCTTTATTTTAGAGAAACAGGTGATGCTTCAGTGCTACTTTAAGTGCTCCTTGAACTTCATTTCATTTACTACAAAGTTTGAATGATCCTATCCCTCCTACCTCTCTGCCCCATCTTACGCACTTACTCAATTTACTCAAGGCACATTGTCTCCCCTTGCTTCCGTGAACATTCTGAGCTCTTCCTGCTTGCTGGCTTTGCTCCCACTATTGCTGTTGGTTAGAATATTTCCTTTTCTCTTTTTAGGACTTGGTGCTTCTTACCTTTTAAGTCTGAGATCTGGGGTTACCTCATGATGGAAGTCATCCCTCACTACAGTTGTTCTATTATATTTTTGTATCTGGGTTTTTTTGTTATAATCTGTCTAACACCAAAAGAATGTGATCCTAAATGGACTACCATGTATCTCTATTCATTAGTATGTCCCTAACACATAGCCCAGTGCCTGACTCATAGGAGAAGACAAATAAATATTTTAAATACCCAATGAATATATTTGATTCATTAAACTAATATAAATTAAAAACTAAAATAACATTTAATAACTTAAGAAAAATTATTGCTTCCTGTCCATAGGCTACATTATAGCATTTATCTGGGTAGTGCAGCAAAAGCAATCCCATTTGCACTGTCCCCTCTTAGTACTAGACCAAGCTACCAGACTCTAATAACATGACCTTATATTTTCCATAATTTGTGAAAGCGCCAAGTGGTAGCATAAGCGTTTCTTGCGACTTGAAAAAAAAAAAAAAGAAATCAAATGTAAGTGAACAAGGTATTAAATTTTAAGCCAGTATGTGTAGTGTGCAAATTTTAAAAAGTAGTATAGTTTGAATAAACATATCACTAGATCAGCAGATAGATAGCAAAGCAATATTTCCTGAACAATTAAAGAAAGGAATTCAGGAAAAGACTTACTTGCCTAAGCAGGTTTTTAATGGAGATAAATTTGGTTTGTTTCAGAAGCAGATGCTTTTTAGAAGACTTATTTATTACAGTTAAGAACATTATTTAAATCTATTTTTATCACTTTTTCCACAGAACCCTATTTTCAGTGTCACTAATTTTATAAACAACAATTCTGTCAACCATATTACTTTTTCTAAGTTATATAAATCTCATAGTTCGAGAAATTGTGCATGTATTTATGTATCTTTGTAACAGGAGTGTTCTACTTCATGATTTAAGGTATACATAAACATTCCTGATCAGCTTACAGAATATAATCATCAAACTATTCACAGGTAAAAGCTGATTTAGTCTAAGAGTCTATCCTGTGCTTCACAGTGGCTCTTTCCACTTTCCATTTAGAAATCTAAGGATCTCCTCTCTTACTTCGACATCATGTCTTGAGCTCAAAGCATCTATTCTTGTCTGAGTCTATCTCCATTCATTGCCTATAGCAGTGTCAGGCTGGCTGCTGTTTCACACCAAGCATTGCATGTGTAAAGTATACCAGCTCAGGAGGCATGCTTGCTAAAGCAGCAGTCACAGGTTAAGGGGTGATATATTGTACAAGTGGTCATAAGCCTTGGAAGGTAAGCAGACTCTTTTTCAATATTAGACTCAATAAAGTGGACTTTAGCCATTGCCAGGGATATTTAGGCTAAAATAATTTCGATTTTTTTATTCAGTTACCTCCTGAGGTGTTAGGCCCCTCTAGGATGGCTAACAAAGAGCCTAAGCTAGAGTCAGTACAAGCCTGTGGAGATTCAGGTTTCAGTAATTGATCACTAATTTGATAGACTTTAGACCCTCAAGCAAGATAGGTCACATAAACATATATTTATCTTCCTTTTGACTCAGTTCTAGAAGGAGCTAAATATTCTCTTTGTTTTTGCTCTTCCTGGATCTGGGCCTTAATACATGGCCACTGTATTACATGGCAAATGATCTCTTCATTGCTGCATTTCAGAAATAAGGGTTGGATACATCTTGGTTTATTTTCCTCTAAGGGAGCTGATGCAAGTCACCCCACATTCTCCACTGTGGCCAGCTCTATATTCTAAGAGGTAAAGATAACTTTGGCAAATCCATTACAGACAAACAGCCAAACTAAAGATTATACTAAATTCTTCTTCCAGGAAAATAGGACCTGCCCACCTATGTTTGACAAACTAAATGGGCTTCTAACAAAATTCTTTATGGGACAAAGATCAGTTTCTACCAATGAAAACACAATACCATGCATAAGAAAACATAACAACTTTCAATGTTTATGGGACTAATAAAAAAGCTTCAAAATACACAAATTAGAATAACATGTAGATAATCCTGCAAAAGTAATAAAGGATTTTAACAATGCTATTATAGCACTCAGAGAACAACCCAACACAGCATAGTATTAGTATAAAGACAGACAAATAAATCAATGAAACAGGATAGGAACTTTAGGAAAAGACTCACTATGTAGGACAAATTGATTTTTGACAAAGGTATCAAGAAAAGTCAATGGTTAAATAAAAGTCTTCCCAGGCAATAGTGCTAAAACAACTGGGCCTAGTGGGAAGAGATTAGGGGAAGCAGTAGATAAATGTTAATGCTCACCTCACATCACACACAAAGAAATAAATGAAACACAGACCTAAACATAAAAGCTAAACTATAAAAATTCCAGAATAAAATGTGGAAGAAAATCTTTGTCCTTGAAGTAGGCAATGATTTATTTAATAGGGAGCAGAAAACATGGACAATGAAAGGCAGCAGACACATTGGACTTCATCAAAATTTACATCTTTTTTCTTTGAATAATAATATAGTGAAAACTAAAAGGAAAGTCATACACTGAAAGAAAATAATCTTAAAACATACAGTTGACAAAGGATTTCTTTCTAGAATACTTAAAATAATTCTTTTTAAGAAGAACTTTAAGGTTCAGGAGTACAAGTGCAGGTTTGTTACATAGGTAAACATGTGTCATCAGGGTTTGTTGTATAGATTATTTCATCACGCAGTTATTAAGCCTAGTACCCTCTAGTTGTTCTTCCTGATCCTCTCCCCTCTCCCAGCCTTCATCCTCTGAAATGCCCCAGTGTTTGTTGTTCCTCTCTTTGTTTCCATGTGCTTTTATCATTTAGCTCCCATTTATAGTGAGAACATGTAGTATTTGGTTTTCTGTTCCTGTGTTAGTTTGCTAAGAATAATGGTCTTCAGCTCCATCCAGCTTCCTGCAAAGGACATGATTTCATTCTTTTTTATGGCTGCATAGTATTCCATGATGTATATATTCCACATTTTCTTTATCCAGTTTATCATTGATGGACTTTTAGGTTGATTCTATGTCTTTGCTATTGTGAACAGCTCTGCAGTGAACATATGTGTGCATGTGTCTTTATGGTAGAATGATTTATATTCCTGTGGATATACACCCAGTAATGGAATTGTTGGGTCAAATTGTATTTATTGTATTTCTGTCTCAACAACAGGAAGACAAGTCCATAGAATGACTTGAAGTTTTGAGTGGACACTTCAAAAGAGAAGATATATACTAATACTCAACAAGCACATGAAAGAAGCTCAACATCTTTATTCATCAGAAAAAGTGCAAATTAAACTTACAAGAAGAAACCACTATACACCCATTAGAATAGTCATACTTAAAAAGATTGAAAAAAATCCAAGTCCTGTGAAGATGTAAAGCAATCAGAATGCTCATACACTGTTGCTGGTGGAAAAAACTAGAAAACTGGCATTTCTTTAAATAGTGAAATATATATTTACTAGAAAAACTGGCTATCGGATTCTTAGATCTTTATCTGAGACAAATGGGCATGTATCTACAAAAAGACTCATATACAGATGATGACAGTAGTTTTACTAATAATAGCCAAAAATATAAATAACTTGATTGTCCATCAACAGGTGAAAAACATGTGGCATAAGTAGACACTGAAATACCACTCTGCAATAAACAGGGTCAAGATACTGACAATGGCAACAACAGAGATAAATCTAAAATTCACTATGCTGAGTGAGAGAAGCAAACACAAAGGAGTATATACCATATGCTTCCATATATACACAAGCACAGGGAATACAAGGATATTTAGAATGACAAAAAGTTGATCTGTTGTTGACTTTGGATATGGACAGAAGGAAGAATGGACCATGAAAAGGCATGATCTGTCTTTGGAAATGATGAAATAGTTCTGTATCTTGATTGTGCATGTGGTTTCACAGGTGTATCTACCAAAATGTATTGAGTTGTACACTTTAAATGGGTGCAGATGATTGCACAAAAGTCATCTCAGTAAAATTTATTTAAAGATAGCAGAATTGGAATTTCAATTCTTAATTGTCTGGATTCAAAACCACTTTATTAGCCAGTATTTAACTTTTCTCTCAGTATGCATATGCAGCTTCATGATTCAAGCTCAGAGTTTTGCTGATGTGGCAGAACCATACTGGATATACTCATTCTTTCCGTCTCCGTGAAAGAGCTACCTCTGCAGTCTCCAGCGAGTCATCTGTGTGCTATGAAATCCTAGAACTGCTACTTCATGAGGATACGTGATTGGCATTATTCCAGGCTGCTTAATCTATTTTTGTTTTCATCAATGTGCACATACCAATAAGCAATTCAAGTTTCTACAATGGAATGAGAAAGGAGCTAAACTAATTTTAGTGGATATTGTCATTTTTCCCCTTTATTTTCTATCCTTGTCACCCTTGGGCAGTTACATCTTATGCCCATAGGGTCTTCCCATGCCACTTCTTCTTTACTTTATAAAGCATGATTTTACATCATATAATCCTATAATATAGTCTGGTTAAATATAATTAGTTTATGTCTTGTCGGAGATGATAGGTCCTTAAACTTGTAGGAAGTTATTTATGTGATTGTTGGTTATATATATATATATATTTAGACTTTCCCTTTAAAGTTAAATGTGGTGGTCAGTTTTCTTTCAAGTGTCCATTTGTTTTAGGGTTTTAAACATGAGAGAGATCATAATTTGATTTTAGTAGTTTAAGCAAGGTTTTAATTTTGAAGCTCTTCCTTCTTCCCTTTAACAGAAAAATGAATTAATAGGATTTTTCATGTGACTAAAGAAGACAGAGACTGCAAACCAGGTGGTGACAATTGCCCTGGCGACACCACATTTGTATTTATTCTCTTACTGAAATTTCCACCAGATATTTTTCAATGTAGCACATTAAAAACATGTCTCAATTTTATTTCTATCACATCTACATGTGTTTAAAATTAACTCTGTTTTTCCACAGAGGACTACATTGCTCTTTTTGTTGACTATTACAATTTGTTTTGAGGGATTCAAACCAACTTTTATCCTTGCAACTTGTTTAAACAGTATATCTGGGAATATACTTTTGTTTCTCATTTTAATTTTTTTCTGATTACCTGATTTTGTAAGAGAACTTAGTTAAAGTTAAATTCTGGAAAAATAATTTCCAAATCTTGGTTTTCCAAATTCTTTTTTCCCCGTTGCTTGGTTTCCATTTTTAGAATCAATTTCCACAGCTTGAGTCCTATTTTTGACTTCATTTTTTACTTGACTTTATCTGTTTTCTCCTTAACCATAGTTTGTCTCCTGCCTAGCACCCATCCTGAGCTGGGAGACATCCCAGTGTAGTAAAAAGAACAAGGACTTTGGACTCACAAAGAAGTGAGCAGAAGCCTAATTTCTCTACTGTTTAGTTGTGACCATAGGTGATTATGCTGAGGCTTATGCATCACATAGGACTAATAATAGTTAAATTACACTGTGGTTTTGAGTCTAAGGAAAGTGCCCAGACAGTAAGTACTGGTTCCCTGTGCTTAATGCTGTACTTTTCCCAACTACCCCAACCCTGACCCCCATCTCTGGCATTTTTAATTATCCATTGTCAGTTATTTCAAAGGTCACCCTTCCTGACTTGGGGCTGACTTACAGCTATATGAAATGTTCTTAGTTCTTACAATAACTTGCTATCCTGCATTGACCTGTGCTAATTATTTTATTAACCACAAGGTGAGGTTGACCTTTGTGAGGCTCACAGTTCTGATCTTATCCTTTTGTTATTTTCTTTTTTTCAGATGTAGCAATAAAACATTTCATTCTGAACTTCCAACATTTAATTAATGTTCCAGAGTTATTATTCACAATCTATTTGTTCAAATACTAGAAAATGAAGTTAGAAATTGAGATAAGATTGATAATATTGATAGAGCAAATCTTCAAAGAACACCACCTATATTTTATAAATTGTGTTAGTTCCTGAATTACTAATATTTAAAGTTTCATAACTGTTATTATTATACTAGAAAGTATACTGTTGGGCAAAAATATGATAAAAGAACCTGAAAATAAATGCTTTATTGAGCTTTATGGGGTAGTATCTCTATGAGTTACAATAATTACTTGATTTAATGTGTGTTATTATTGTTAAATGTATTCCGTTAATTTGCACTCTAGTTCCTACTTTCTTTTTTTTTTTTTTTTTTTTTAATTTATTTATTATTATTATACTGTAAGTTGTAGGGTACATGTGCATAACGTGGAGGTTTGTTACATATGTATACTTGTGCCTTGTTGGTGTGCTGCACCCATCAACTCGTCATTTACATCAGGTATAACTCCCAATGCAATCCCTCCCCCCGCCACCCTCCCTATGATAGGCCCCGGTGTGTGATTTTCCCCTTCCCGAGTCCAAGTGATCTCATTGTTCAGTTCCCACCTATGAGTGAGAACATGCGGTGTTTGGTTTTCTGTTCTTGTGATAGTTTGCTAAGAATGATGGATTCCAGCTGCATCCATGTCCCTACAAAGGACACAAACTCATCCTTTTTTATGGCTGCATAGTATTCCATGGTGTATATATGCCACATTTTCTTAATCCAATCTGTCACTGATGGACATTTGGGTTGATTCCAAGTCTTTGCTATTGTGAATACTGCTGCAATAAACATACGTGTGCATGTGTCTTTATAGCAGCATAATTTATAATCCTTTGGGTATATACCCAGTAATGGGATGGCTGGGTCATATGGTACATCTAGTTCTAGATCCTTGAGGAATCGCCATACTGTTCTCCATAATGGTTGAACTAGTTTACAATCCCACCAACAGTGTAAAAGTGTTCCTATTTCTCCACATCCTCTCCAGCACCTGTTGTTTCCTGACTTTTTAATGATCGCCATTCTAACTGGTGTGAGATGGTATCTCATTGTGGTTTTGATTTGCATTTCTCTGATGGCCAGTGATGATGAGCATTTTTTCATGTGTTTGTTGGCTGTATGAATGTCTTCTTTTGAGAAATGTCTATTCATATCCTTTGCCCACTTTTTGATGGGGTTGTTTGTTTTTTTCTTGTAAATTTGTTGGAGTTCTTTGTAGGTTCTGGATATTAGTCCTTTGTCAGATGAGTAGATTGCAAAAATTTTCTCCCATTCTGTAGGTTGCCTGTTCACTCTGATGGTAGTTTCTTTTGCTGTGCAGAAGCTCTTTAGTTTAATGAGATCCCATTTGTCAATTTTGGCTTTTGCTGCCGTTGCTTTTGGTGTTTTAGACATGAAGTCTTTGCCCATGCCTATGTCCTGAATGGTACTACCTAGATTTTCCTCTAGGATTTTTATGGTATTAGGTCTAACATTTAAGTCTCTAATCCATCTTGAATTAATTTTCGTATAAGGAGTAAGGAAAGGATCCAGTTTCAGCTTTCTACTTATGGCTAGCCAATTTTCCCAGCACCATTTATTAAATAGGGAATCCTTTCCCCATTTCTTGTTTTTCTCAGGTTTGTCAAAGATCAGATGGCTGTAGATGTGTGGTATTATTTCTGAGGACTCTGTTCTGTTCCATTGGTCTATATCTCTGTTTTGGTACCAGTACCATGCTGTTTTGGTTACTGTAGCCTTGTAGTATAGTTTGAAGTCAGGTAGCGTGATGCCTCCAGCTTTGTTCTTTTGACTTAGGATTGTCTTGGAGATGCGGGCTCTTTTTTGGTTCCATATGAACTTTAAAGCAGTTTTTTCCAATTCTGTGAAGAAACTCATTGGTAGCTTGATGGGGATGGCATTGAATCTATAAATTACCTTGGGCAGTATGGCCATTTTCACGATATTGATTCTTCCTATACATGAGCATGGTATGTTCTTCCATTTGTTTGTGTCCTCTTTTATTTCACTGAGCAGTGGTTTGTAGTTCTCCTTGAAGAGGTCCTTTACATCCCTTGTAAGTTGGATTCCTAGGTATTTGATTCTCTTTGAAGCAATTGTGAATGGAAGTTCATTCATGATTTGGCTCTCTGTTTGTCTGTTACTAGTGTATAAGAATGCTTGTGATTTTTGCACATTAATTTTGTATCCTGAGACTTTGCTGAAGTTGCTTATCAGCTTAAGGAGATTTTGGGCTGAGACAATGGGGTTTTCTAAATATACAATCATGTCATCTGCAAAGAGGGACAATTTGACTTCTTCTTTTCCTAACTGAATACCCTTGATTTCTTTCTCTTGCCTGATTGCCCTAGCCAGAACTTCCAACACTATGTTGAATAGGAGTGGTGAGAGAGGGCATCCCTGTCTTGTGCCAGTTTTCAAAGGGAATTTTTCCAGTTTTTGCCCATTCAGTATGATATTGGCTGTGGGTTTGTCATAAATAGCTCTTATTATTTTGAGGTACGTTCCATCAATACCGAATTTATTGAGCGTTTTTAGCATGAAGGGCTGTTGAATTTTGTCAAAAGCCTTTTCTGCATCTATTGAAATAATCATGTGGTTCTTGTCTTTGGTTCTGTTTATATGCTGGATTATGTTTATTGATTTGCGAATGTTGAACCAGCCTTGCATCCCAGGGATGAAGCCCACTTGATCATGGTGGATAAGCTTTTTGATGTGTTGCTGAATCCGGTTTGCCAGTATTTTATTGAGGATTTTTGCATCGATGTTCATCAGGGATATTGGTCTAAAATTCTCTTTTTTTGTTGTATCTCTGCCAGGCTTTGGTATCAGGATGATGTTGGCCTCATAAAATGAGTTAGGGAGGATTCCCTCTTTTTCTATTGATTGGAATAGTTTCAGAAGGAATGGTACCAACTCCTCCTTGTACCTCTGGTAGAATTCAGCTGTGAATCCATCTGGTCCTGGACTTTTTTTGGTTGGTAGGCTATTAATTGTTGCCTCAATTTCAGAGCCTGCTATTGGTCTATTCAGGGATTCAACTTCTTCCTGGTTTAGTCTTGGAAGAGTGTAAGTGTCCAGGAAATTATCCATTTCTTCTAGATTTTCCAGTTTATTTGCGTAGAGGTGTTTATAGTATTCTCTGATGGTAGTTTGTATTTCTGTGGGGTCGGTGGTGATATCCCCTTTTTCATTTTTAATTGCGTCGATTTGATTCTTCTCTCTTTTCTTCTTTATTAGTCTTGCTAGTGGTCTGTCAATTTTGTTGATCTTTTCAAAAAACCAACTCCTGGATTCATTGATTTTTTGGAGGGTTTTTTGTGTCTCTATCTCCTTCAGTTCTGCTCTGATCTTAGTTATTTCTAGCCTTCTGCTAGCTTTCGAATGTGTTTGCTCTTGCTTCTCTAGTTCTTTTAATTGCGATGTTAGAGTGTCAATTTTAGATCTTTCCTGCTTTCTCTTGTGGGCATTTAGTGCTATAAATTTCCCTCTACACACTGCTTTAAATGTGTCCCAGAGATTCTGGTATGTTGTATCTTTGTTCTCATTGGTTTCAAAGAACATCTTTATTTCTGCCTTCATTTCGTTATGTACCCAGTAGTCATTCAGGAGCAGGTTGTTCAGTTTCCATGTAGTTGAGCGGTTTTGATTGAGTTTCTTAGTCCTGAGTTCTAGTTTGATTGCACTGTGGTCTGAGAGACAGTTTGTTATAATTTCTGTTCTTGTACATTTGCTGAGGAGTGCTTTACTTCCAATTACGTGGTCAATTTTGGAATAAGTACGATGTGGTGCTGAGAAGAATGTATATTCTGTTGATTTGGGGTGGAGAGTTCTATAGATGTCTATTAGGTCTGCTTGCTGCAGAGATGAGTTCAATTCCTGGATGTCCTTGTTAACTTTCTGTCTCGTTGATCTGTCTAATGTTGACAATGGAGTGTTGAAGTCTCCCATTATTATTGTATGGGAGTCTAAGTCTCTTTGTAAGTCTCTAAGGACTTGCTTTATGAATCTGGGTGCTCCTGTATTGGGTGCATATATATTTAGGATAGTTAGGTCTTCCTGTTGAATTGATCCCTTTACCATTATGTAATGGCCTTCTTTGTCTCTTTTGATCTTTGATGGTTTAAAGTCTGTTTTATCAGAGACTAGTATTGCAACCCCCACTTTTTTTTGTTCTCCATTTGCTTGGTAAATCTTCCTCCATCCCTTTATTTTGAGCCTATGTATGTCTCTGCGTGTGAGATGGGTCTCCTGAATACAGCAGACTGATGGGTCTTGACTCTTTATCCAGTTTGCCAGTCTGTGTCTCTTAATTGGAGCATTTAGTCCATTTACATTTAAGGTTAAGATTGTTATGTGTGAACTTGATCCTGCCATTATGATATTAACTGGTTATTTTGCTCATTAGTTGATGCAGTTTCTTCCTAGCCTCGATGGTCTTTACATTTTGGCATGTTTTTGAGATGGCTGGTACCGGTTGTTCCTTTCCATGTTGAGTGCTTCCTTCAGGGTCTCTTGTAAGGCAGGCCTAGTGGTGACAAAATCTCTAAGCATTTGCTTATCTGTAAAGGATTTTATTTCTCCTTCACTTATGAAACTTAGTTTGGCTGGATATGAAATTCTGGGTTTAAAATTCTTTTCTTTAAGAATGTTGAATATTGGCCCCCACTCTCTTCTGGCTTGGAGAGTTTCTGCCGAGAGATCTGCTGTGAGTCTGATGGGCTTCCCTTTGTGGGTAACCCGACCTTTCTCTCTGGCTGCCCTTAAGATTTTTTCCTTCATTTCAACTTTGGTGAATCTGGCAATTATGTGTCTTGGAGTTGCTCTTCTCGAGGAGTATCTTTGTGGCGTTCTCTGTATTTCCTGGATTTGAATGTTGGCCTGCTCTACTAGGTTGGGGAAGTTCTCCTGGATGATATCCTGAAGAGTGTTTTCCAACTTGGTTCCATTTTCCCCCTCACTTTCAGGCACCCCAATCAGACGTAGATTTGGTCTTTTTACATAATCCCATACTTCTTGCAGGCTTTGTTCATTTCTTTTTCTTCTTTTTTCTTTTGGTTTCTCTTCTCGCTTCATTTCATTCATTTGATCCTCAATTGCTGATACTCTTTCTTCCAGTTGATCGAGTCGGTTACTGAAGCTTGTGCATTTGTCACGTATTTCTCGTGTCATGGTTTTCATCTCTTTCATTTCGTTTATGACCTTCTCTGCATTAATTAGTCTAGCCGTCAATTCTTCCACTTTTTTTTCAAGATTTTTAGTTTCTTTGCGCTGGGTACGTAATTCCTCCTTTAGCTCTGAGAAATTTGATGGACTGAAGCCTTCTTCTCTCATCTCGTCAAAGTCATTCTCCGTCCAGCTTTGATCCGTTGCTGGCGATGAGCTGCGCTCCTTTGCCGGGGGAGATGCGCTCTTGTTTTTTGAATTTCCAGCTTTTCTGCCCTGCTTTTTCCCCATCTTTGTGGTTTTATCTGCCTCTGGTCTTTGATGATGGTGATGTACTGATGGGGTTTTGGTGTAGGTGTCCTTCCTGTTTGATAGTTTTCCTTCTAACAGTCAGGACCCTCAGCTGTAGGTCTGTTGGAGATTGCTTGAGGTCCACTCCAGACCCTGTTTGCCTGGGTAACAGCAGCAGAGGCTGCAGAAGATAGAATATTTCTGAACAGCAAGTGTACCTGTCTGATTCTTGCTTTGGAAGCTTCCTCTCAGGGGTGTACTCCACCCTGTGAGGTGTGGGGTGTCAGACTGCCCCTAGTGGGGGATGTCTCCCAGTTAGGCTACTCAGGGGTCAGGGACCCGCTTGAGCAGGGAGTCTGTCCCTTCTCAGATCTCAACCTCCGTGTTGGGAGATCCACTGCTCTCTTCAAAGCTGTCAGACAGAGTCGTTTGCGTCTGCAGAGGTGTCTGCTGCTTTGTTATTGTTTTCTGTGCCCTGCCCCCAGAGGTGGAGTCTACAGAGACAGGCAGGTTTCCTTGAGCTGCTGTGAGCTCCACCCAGTTCAAGCTTCCCAGCAGCTTTGTTTACCTACTTAAGCCTCAGCAATGGCGGGCGCCCCTCCCCCAGCCTCGCTGCTGCCTTGCTGGTAGATCACAGACTGCTGTAATAGCAATGAGGGAGGCTCCGTGGGTGTGGGACCCTCCCGGCCAGGTGTGGGATATGATCTCCTGGTGTGCCTGATTGCTCAAAGCGCAGTATTGGGGTGGGAGTTACCCGATTCTCCAGGTGTTGTGTGTCTCAGTTCCCCTGGCTAGGAAAAGGGATTCCCTTCCCCCTTGCGCTTCTCAGGTGAGGCAATGCCTCGCCCTGCTTCAGCTCTCGCTGGTCGGGCTGCAGCAGCTGACCAGTACCGATCGTCCGGCACTCCCCAGTGAGATGAACCCAGTACCTCAGTTGAAAATGCCGAAATCACCGGTCTTCTGTGTCGCTGGCGCTGGGAGTTGAAGACTGGAGCTGCTCCTATTCGGCCATCTTGCTCCGCCCATCCGTTCCTACTTTCATTGTAAATGTTTAACTGCCAAATAAGACTTTGGATACAGATTCAGAATAAAAATAATGAAACACTTATTTAAGCATCCACCCTCATCCATGACATGGTATTATTCCTTAACTCAAGCCTATAGCCACTACCTTGAAAGAACAGTAGCAGCTTAAATTTAGGGACTACATGAGCTACTAAATTTGTGACCTGATTTTCATTAAAAACAGTCAAGATAATTCAAAGTAATACTTTTTTCAGATAATAGTTATGAGGAAACATAGTGTATTTTCAAATGCCAGTTCATCTCATAGGGATAGGGTTACTTGCCTATTTTGTTTGGGATAAAAGAAAACACAAAAAGGAAAGGAGGCCAGATGAATACTTTTTCTGCAATTAGTGGTGATGCATGTAGTGAACTGCTAAGCATCCATGACTAATCGAGATAGACAGGGCTATCCCTTGCTAATCACAAAAGATATTGGCCTGTCCATAGAAGAAAAGAGTGATTATATCAAAAAGAACAGTCAGCCATTACTAGGGCATACTCTGACAAGAGTGTCTGTGAATTATAAGACAAAAAGACAGAGAAAAAAAAAGGCAGTGTTAATTATCTTTAAATGAGAAGATGTGTTTATGTGTTCATGTATCTCATGGAAAGAGGCATTGCTTTGTTTTCTTTTAGAAGAGGTATTTTTTAAAAGGAACTCACTACTTGGTTAAGTCATGGAATTCATTGTCATAAAACTTAGTGGAGTAATTGTTTCTTATAATATTGTAGAACACAAAAAACTTTATAATTATTTATTTTAAAGTACCTAAATGATCTTTAAATATTAATTACAACCCAGTAGCCAGCAAGTACAGAACAAAAAATGATGCCAAATAAAGCAAGTGGGCTGGAATTTTTGTGTTATGGCAACGCAGTTCTGTTCGTTTTCAGCTTGCCATTATTTATGTAAACATAGAATTAAGTCTTTGTTTATAATTTATAAATGATGCTTCTCTGCCAAACACAGGTTTAACTTTAAGTTTGGTTGTTACTACTGAGTCTTCTGCTTGGATACTATCTTTGGGTTCAGCAAATACCTTTATCAGGGAATGAGAAGTTGGAAACTAACTTTTATATAAGTTGCCAATCCCCTCTTCGTCTCCTTTTTTGGAACCTTTGGAAATTTCTCTCTTTTCAAGATGACTGCATAGATCTAACTATCCAAAGAGCAATAAAACATTCATAAAAGCTCAGTTGTTCAAAAATAACTTTTCAAATTTCAGAGCCCTAATATGTTGAGTATTCTCTATGACTCTGGCATAGCAGACGGTTCAATGGATTGAGGGCTGTGAAAGAGATTGAGGGCTGTTCAATGGATTGAGGGCTGTTCAGTGAGTGGCAAAGGTTTGGTCAGAGATTTCCCATTGATTTTTTTTTTCCCACCAGCCCTCAGAAACCCACAAACTATGAGAAGATCACAAAGGAGGAAGAGGTTGAGGATATTGAGGGAGTGTGGCTCAAGAGAACAATCATCCAAGATGCATAAAGAAGAGAAACCAAAATGACTGTTTTTCAGAGTGAGATTTCTTTTTGTGGTCCAAGAAGAGATTGGGTTCACATTTAGTTAGAGTGAGATAAGTGAATCTTGAGAAATGTGAGGCTATCAAGAGTAAAGTCTGAGTTTTCCCAACTAAGATATCTGTAGAGGATATTAGAACTGGTTTGAATCTTAAAGAGGAATGGTTTTTGAGAGGAAGAGTAATTTGTGGTTTACACGTCACACTAGGAAGCCAGGATTTCACTTCCAGGACAGCAGAAAAGTTAGTTAATATGTCCATTAGCTGAGTTGGCAGGGGACAGAGCAATAATTCAACCACTATATGGAACACACTCTTCTGCCAGAAGGATGTTTCAGACCTTGTACTTCAAGTGATTTGTCAGAAATCTTCTTTGGATTTAGTTGTAGGCTGTGATGTACATCTAATAAGACTGTGATTGTTTCTGATTTGAAATAGGTAAGAATTGTATGCAACGATTCCAATCAAAATATTTTAAGCACAGGACAAATTGTCAAGATCAACTATATATAAGGCTTCTTATTTCATTGCTTGTAAATTCTGCCAACATCAAGCCTGAAAAAGGAATCATGTTCTCTTACACTGGATCCCTACACTTTTATAATTCCAGCAATATTCTCTTTTACTGTTTCTTATAATTGAAAACCTCTTCAAATATATTATTGGAAGAAACTGGGCAAAGCAGTATAAAATGACTATACAAAAATAATTACACAGTATGGGATATTCCCAGATTTAGTTTATTTGCATCTCTAACAACTTAGTCATATTTTGGCACTAAATACAGTCTTGGTCTACCACTCCTGCCTCCTAAGTATGTCTCAAATGCTTCTATTTCTCCTTGTTCCTATTACCACCACTTTTGCTCAGGACACAATCATCCCTTGTCTAGAATGTTGCAATAACTACTTTCCTAACTGGTCTCCTTGCTATCTGTCTTATCCACACTTCGAGTTTTCCCCCCACTGTAGCTGATGGCACTTTTCTAGTGCACAAATGTAGCATCTCTGTTTAACGTATTTTCATTCTACCTTATTTTGCTTAGTAGAAATGTCCAGAACCTTTCTTGATCTCTTTCTCTCTTGCTCACTCACTGACTCTTGTTCTCACTCTCTGGTCTTCTGTGTTTTAGCACTAGTGTCTTTGTCTCTAGGGCTTTAATTAGAAAACTCTTCTGCCCCTCATCTCTGCCCCATTCACTGACAGCTGGAAGATTCCTGATTGCTCCTTCCAGTCTCCCTTTGGATGTCACTCCTATAAGAAGAATTATTCTCTTTAGACTAACACAGGCATTCTTCCCTTGTGCCCCCAAGCACGCTGTACTTATTTCTTTGTTATTTAAAAATGTTCAAAAGGTCTTGCCATCTCCTGCTTCTTTCAACAAAGCATAAGTTCCTTAAGGACAATGTCCATAATTGTACCTCTAGTGTTTAGTCCAATACTTGGCACAAAGTAAGCAATCAGTATTTACTCGATAAGTTGAAAGTGATTTGACACCACTCCATAGCAATCTTTCTCAGTCCTCTTGCATAAAGGGGACATGGCAACATCAATTTTAGATGGTTTTCTAGACAGAAAATTTAGTCTTTTCCTGAAATAACCAGAAGGGTGTCTGATATATTAAGCTGATTACTGTGTCTCCCTCAATCAGAAATTTTCCTGATCCAGCTCTTTGGAGACATTCTGCCTATCTTAAATGTCTACAGTGTGTTTCTCACTCACTCAGAAATTTTCCTGAACCAACTCTCCAGAGATATTCAACCTGTCTTTAAGCCATCTTTCTCTTGCTTTTAACTCCCCTTATCCTTGGCTTTAACCTTCTGACTCATCACACTTTCCTCTTGCTCACACACCCACATCCAGATGGATCGAAACCTTTTCTCTGGATACTGTTTTGTTTTCTAGTCAAAATTGGGGTCATCAAACATTTCACATAAAAACCCCCTATTTAACAAATGGACAAACAAATATAAAGCAAAATTGTTGATGCAAATATGTGTATATTTTGGGAAACACATATGTAACCTCAGGGTTAGCAGCTATAGAAAGGATTGTGAGTGATTAGGGAGTAGGCATTGCAGGCAGAAATAGGCCAAAGTCTGTAGCTGCCATTCAAGGTTACTTTAAAATTTAACGGGTATCTCAAATTATCAATGTATTTGTATCAAAGAGAAATCAAATTCAAAGCAAATAATTGTAGAATTTCAAATATCTTTGAATTTTGTTTGTATTTTAATTACTGATTTAGCAAGTTGTCAAAAGTGAATTTATGTAGACTCTGTACAAATGCAGTTACAAGTGAGACAAGCAAGAAGTAAGGTTGTAATTTTATACAGGTAGATGTTTTTCCTTTGTAGCATTGGTATCTTCTTTAGTTCCCCCTGGACAGCCCTTGGATAAGTGACATTTAAGAAGTCACCGGAAGACAGAAGACAGCATCTTATTACTTTAGGGTTAATCGTTAACAACATGGTTGTACTAGTGACATTGTTTATAGTGTTCAATTAAATGCCAATTTAATGACACTCCACATTTAAACAGCAGTGCTGAGCCTTTATGTAGTTCCAGCCCAGAGGATTGACCAGCTGTCCGCTCTTGCTGACCCTCCACATGCCGTTCCTTCTATTTTTCAAGGATACAGGTAATTGCTAGTCCTGAAGGAGACTGAAACAAGCTATTGTCTGGCTGTATCCATGATGCCTTTCTTAATAGGAAATGAATTGGCACTCTTCATAGCACCAAGTTCCCAGAAGAAAACTGGGTTTGGATATTAATGCAGTAGGAATTGTGTTTCATGAAGCCTTGGCTGAATATTACACTGTACATTTGCAGCTTTTTATTATACCTTGCATTTTGAGAGGAATGATGGCTGCATTACCACCGACTAAGCAGCTGCAGGGTTATCTCTTTCACACAACCAATCCACTTGGGCTTTTGGAAATAGGGTTTTCATACCTGAAAAGTATTCCCTTTCCAAGAGTGAGAGCATGCGAGCTCACCAAGCACTAATACTCAGCTATGATGAGACTGCTGGCCCCTGATAATTGCATAAAGAAACCAATTTGAACCAAAATGCTGCTACTGAAATGTGTGTTTTTCTAATAGACTTCTATAAATATATGAGGTTTTGTGCATTCACATATCCTCAGGTGAATGAAGATAAAGTTAAGGTTTATTTCACCTAGATGATGCACTAGCTACTTATTCAGATACATTCTAGATGAGAATGTATCTTGAAGATATCAATTGTATCCCCCTTCCTACTTTTAACAAATATAGTAGACAGGTGCTTACTACATTATTTTTCTTCATGATTAAGATATTCAAGAGATAGTTTCCATCTCGGAGAACCTCACAGTCTAATGGTAAAGACAGGCATAAACAGAAAAATACAATGCAGTGTAGAGGTGGATACGATGTTGGTGGTATTGTACTGGGCAATACAGGTATATAAAGGAGACAGACCTGGTCAATACAAGAGAAGAAAAATTAACAAAGAAGCCATATACTGAAAAAAATGTTTTGAATCATCAATATGAGATGATTTCAGCACTTGGTTCATGTAACTATATTATCAGCTTCTACAATGTAAATTTTTTAAATATGCCATGTATCACCTACCAGGGACGTCTGTGCTGGTGTGTGATATCTGGTGATGAAAATAGTATCAACCTGAGTAAATTGAGAACTAAACATCTCACTTAAACTCCTTAATAGGGCACACAGCAACATCTGGCATGTGGCAGTTGTAAACATTCTCTATCATTAATTATTAATGGAAGAGAATCAAATAATTATTTTTAAATAATATTCATATTTTAATTAAAATTGGTATATATAGAGAGAGACAGAAACAAAGAGACAGAAAGAGAGAAATATTGAGGAAGAGAATCACACATTGTTTATTAGATATTAATACTTCAGGAGACCTCTTGAGAAATCCTGCTTTATAACAAGCCACAGTGAGAAATTCTATTTTAACTAAATTATCAGGATAGGCAAGCTATACTTCAGTACACTGGTTTGTTATGAGTATACGTTTGTTTTTTATGACTTCTAGCTATTCTAGTGAGAATTTAATTAAATGTTCTTACTTGAATAAATAACCTGATAAAGTGAGTTCAGTGATGACTACTGACTGGAGGGGACTGTCTTTGGTGATTGATTGCTCTGAGGATGCAATGCTGAATTTATTTTGCTTTGTATTCCAACTCTTGAGTGGTGTTTGATCTCAGGCACAGACTTTCTGGATCATAACATTGAATCAAAATTCCCAGGAACTCAGGTCAATCATCTGAATTATTAATATTTCTTAACTCGTGAAACATTGTCATCACCACATCATGTAGAATTTCTTCCTTATTATATCCCAGTACCTATTTCCCATCCCTTCTTTTGTAACCATATAATGAGATCAGTTTAAGTTCTTTGAATTTGTGCATATTCTTGAAAAATGTCCAGTGTTTCTGAAGTTACTATTTTCTTCCAGTTTTATGTGTAATTATATATGTGATATTGTGCTGTAATCTTTTCTTTCTTCATTGCTTTACTCAACACGAAGTTTTGATGTATTCATATAGTTGTGTGTATAACTAGTTCATTTATTCTGAGTGATACATAGTTCCCATTATGTATAGCCAAGAGCGTGAGTATTGTATCATGTGGTGTTCACATGCTTAATTTCACCAGATATTCTCATACTGTTCTCCAGAAGGTTTGTGGTGGTTTTTGCTACCATCGGAAATACAGGGTGGATGCCATCAGCCTATTATTTACAAAGAAAAAATTTCTGACACGAAACTTATGTGCAAATTTTGTAATACAGAGAAGTAGAAGTAAATCTCTGTAGTGAATGTTGTGTGATATAAAATTTAAGCAAAACAAACTTTCATGTCTTGTGTTGAGGAGATGCTCTCTAAATAGTTGTTGAAAAATTGAACTAAGTGCAGTGGACTTCTGGCTGTGTCACATATGAGCTGTGTCACCTTGAATAAATTACTGAACCTCTTAGTTCTTTCATCTCTAAAATGGATATAATGATACTTATTTTATTGGATTGCTTAAAAGATTCAATGAAATCATGCTTGAGAAGGTTTAGGTAAGCCTTAAGAAATAATAAACATTGGCTATTACTGTTGTTATTTTTATTGTTGTCACTATTGTTATTTAGTGATGCCATAGAGGTTCAACTGCAAAGGCAATTTTGAAAAGTAAGGTAAATTCTCCCAACATCTATATCTCTGTTACACTGTTCCCAATAGAGTGCTTTTTGGTTCTTAAACTTACAGCTGATGTTTACATTGGAAATTTTATATTTGCGTTTGGAAAACAAAATACAATTTTTTTTTTTTTTTTTTTTTAAGGCAGGGTCACCCAGGCTGGAGTGCAGTAGTGTGATCATAGCTCACTGCAGCCTTGAACTCTTGGGCTCAAGCGATCCTCCTGCCTCAGCCTCCTGAGTAGTTGGGACTATGGGCCTGCACCACCATACCCAGCTAATTTTAAATATTTTTAGTAGAGATGGGGTCTCACATTGTTGTTCATGCTGGTCTTGAAGTCCTAGCTTCAGACAACCCTCCTGCTTGGGCCTCCCAAAGTATTGGGATTACAGGCATTAGTCACTGTGCCAGGTCAAAATACAATCATTTCTGAGAAAACAGTGTACAGTAAGTACACAAGTTACATTTTAATTATAATTAGTAAGACATGACAATCACATGTAGATATTTTGAAAAAAGCAACATGCATCAACAAAGGAGACATGTACTGGGGATATTTCTGGCTCTAAGAGCCATCGCAGTATCATACTCACTGTGAGCTATTCCATGCCTGGCACACTTGTCCTGAGGTGTTTCCAAAATGACTTTCAAAGTTTAACCACGTATTATACAATAAACACCCCCCTCAAATCACGAAAGTATTATTTTGACTTTTTAATAATAGCTGGCCAGGCGTGGTGGCTCCCGACTATAATCCCAGCACTTTGGGAAGCCGACGCAGGTGGCTCACTTGAGGTCAGGAGTTCAAGACCATCCTGGGCAACATGGCAAAACCCCATCTCTACTAAAAGTACAAAAATAAGCTGGGCAATGGGTGGTGTGTGCTTTTAATCCCACCTGCTTGGGAGGCTGAGACAGGAGAATCTCTTGAACCTGGGAGGCGGAGGTTGCAGTGAGCCGAGATCAAGCCACTGCACTCCAGCCTGGGCAATAGAGCAAGACTCCATCTCAGAAAATAATAATAATAATAGCCATTCTGACTGCATGAGATGGTACCTCATTGTGGTTTTGATTTCTATTTCTCTAATGATTGGTAATGTGAGCATTTTTTCTTGCTTGCTGGCCACATGTGTGTCTTCTTTTGAAAAATGTCTGTTCATGTCCTTTGCCCACTTTTTAATGGGGTTGTTTTGTGCTTGTAAATTTGTTTAAGTTCCTTATAGACTCTGGATATTAGACCTTTGTTGGATGAATAGTTTGCGAATATTTTCTCCCATTCTGTAGGCTGTTTACTTTGCTGGTAGTTTCTTTGGCTGTGCAGAATCTTCATAGTTTATTAGGTACCAATTGTCCATTTTCTTTTTTGTTGCAATTGCCTTTGGCATTGTTGTCATGAAATCTTAGCCAGGTCTTATGTGTAGAATGGTATTTTCTGGGTTATCTTCTAGGGTTTTAATAGTTTCATGTTTTATATTCAGATAATTAATGCATGTTGTGTTGATTTTTGTATATGGTTAAATGTAGGGGTTCAATTTCAATCGTCTGTATATGGCTTGCCAGTTATCCCAGGACCATTTGTCGAATAGGGAGTCCTTTCTACATTGTGTGTTTTTGCTGACTTTGTCAAAGAGCAGATGCTGGCGAGGTTGCAAAGGAAAGGGAATGCTTATACACTGCTGGTGGGAATGTAATTAGTTCAGCCATCGTAGAAAGTAGTGTGAAGATTCTGCAAAGCACTTAAAGCAGAATTACTATTTGACCCAGCAATTTCATTATTGAGTATAAATATAAATATAAATCATTCTATCATAAAGACACATGCACACATATGTTCATCGCAGCACTATTCACACATGCAATCAACCTAAATGCCCGTCAGCAGGAGATTGGATAAGGAAAATGTGGCACATATACACCATGGAATAGTATGCGACCATAAAAAGAGTAAGATTATGTCTTTTCCAGGAACATGGATGGAGCTGGATGCCGTCATCCTAAGCAAACTAATTCAGGAAAAGAAAAACAAATACCACATCTTCTCACTTATGAGTGGTACATAAACAATAACGCAGGGACACAAAGAAGGGAAAAACAGACACTAGGGTCTACTTGAGGGTGAAAGATGGGAGGAGGGAGAATATCAAAAAACTACCTATTGAGCTCTATGCGTATTACCTGGGTGATGAAATAATCTGTACACCACACCCCTGAGACATACAGTTTACCTATAAGGCAAAGCTGCATATGTACCACCGAACATGAAGTAAAAGTTTTTTTTTTTTTTTTAAAGAAAGTATTAAGGAAACTATGAATAAGAAAACAAGTAAATGAAAAAAATAGTAGAATAAAAATAGTAGAATAGATATTTCTGTACACAAAAACAACTGTTGCACTAATAATATGAATTATTTGACAATTACGAAACAATGTTTTATCAATTCACATCTAAGCATCCTTCTATATAGGGGTTTTCCATATTTTATTTACATTTAGAAATAAGTTGATAGTTCTGTTAGAATGGGTCTAGGTTTTGTAGGAGCTGCAACTTGTAATATTTGGGGGATCTCCTTTAACTAAAATAATATAAAATTATCTTACATCTATGAACATTACAAATATGCATTGCTAGTTTCTTCCCAGGATCTTGGAAGGGGTTCATGCAAGTGAAGGACTTTGAAGGTTAAGTTTCATCAATTGTATGATAAATCAACTTTTGGAATTTGGAATTGACATGTAATGTATCATAGTTATTTTTCCATATTAGGGAATAGGTACCCAGTTAACATTTTGGCACAGAACATCTGATTTTCTGAAATGTATTCCTGATTGACATAAAGCAGAATATTCCTCTTCTAAGACAGAAATAAACTAAGAGAAAGAAAAATGAATTGGAGAAAGGGGGAAAAAAAAAAACCCTTCAAGTAATTGTAGATAAAACTTCCTATTTAGTTCTTTATTACCTGATAAGTCACTACCAATTCTGTTTTTAATTTTGACTTATTTGTTACTAATAAGTGCATCAGCCCTTGAATTCTCAATGTAATTGAACTGGTTGTACTTGTAGGGGCAATCACAAGCAATTTTATTTCTATTTCCTTTTGTACTTAAAGTACACTATGTGGAGTTACTTTAGTCCCTTGTTTTTGGATGAAAACTCACACAGATTCCATGACTTTTATCATCATTCTTAAGATGGTAAAAGTCCTCTAGTACTTTGAATTTGAGTCACAATTCACAATTTAAAACGTCCAGTCCTATGTAGAATAAAAATTTCAAATGTGATCTCCAGTTTATATTTTCCTCCTTCATTTATCCCCTCTACTTTTTTAGATATCCCCTCATGAGTATTTTCTGACCTCCTCTAAATGTGAAGTATGGGGCAAAAGAATGGATAAGGGGAGGGCGCAAAAAGTCTGAATTCATCGATGCTAGTGTGATGACCCAGGAGGAACAGTTCTTTCTCACCATATCCCTGAGGTTTTCTCTGCTGCAGTTCCCTGGACAGAGCAAACGAATATCTCTTCAGGACAGTCACTGTTTTTCTCATCTTGTACATTCCTCGACTTCTTTATTTTTTCTTCAGGTTTTTGTTTTTGTTTCCCTTTCAAGGAAGCCATCTCAAACAGGATGTAAGATGACCCTGGCTCTACAGTCTGGTGCATGGAAAACATTTATATACTCTTTGCCCTTGTGGACTCTGCTGCCCCACAACTGCAACATTCTTTGTGCAGCTTCAAAGCGAGAAATCACCTTTGCCATATCAGCTTTTCAGGCAAAAGTCAGAAGCCAGGCTACTGCATCTCCAAACTGCAAGGAACACATTTTAAGTTCTCCAAAGGGCAAATAATGAAGCAACCCTCATCCCTCATTCTTACGGGTAGTGGGGGTAGGACTCATGAGGGTACCAACTACCAACTATAAAAATCCCCTTCTCTATATTTTCTAGCCTCAATGTTGATAAATGCTTTTAGAGATTTTATGTCTTGTTTCCAACCACCTTTTTTGAAATAGTTTTATCCTTAAATGGAGACTGGCTTGAGATGTGTTTTTATTCTCTTAGTACTTTATCCAAAAACATCCATAAGAAATGAAGAAGTGAAATACTTTTGGCAAACCTACACATTTTTGGTATTGGTTCTTCTAGTCTGTGCATTGTAAGTAAATAAAATGTAATATTTAGAGTGGCTCTTTCTGTATTTATAGCATGGCACCTTTAGTCATCTCTTTAAAAGGTTATTAAATATTTACTCTGTAAAAGTCCTTAGTCATTTTTTCTTAACAATGTTAATCAAAATCATATAGATGTTATGAGACTAGTATCTTTCACACAGTATGAAATATGCCATTGGAATTTAGCCCTAACCTGAAATAATGGAGTAAAAATGCCTCAGGGAAACATATTGGTCCTTCAACTGACAAGGAACCTGTGAGATTGTGAATTTTGTCCAGTTTTGTTTGAACGTTTTCTGTAAAAATAAAAACGACTTTGGCTTGCTATAAAGTATGTGTCCTTTAGGACACTTATGCCAAATATTATGAATATTATTACTGGGAAACAGACACACACACATACACACACACACAACCTTTTTCCTGCAATGTCACAGAAGTATCAAGAAATTAAAAGGAAATATATTGTCAATCAACAAGGCTAAAAGAAAAAAAAAAAACAACCCTCCAGAAACCGAACAAATGATGAGAAAGAAAATAAGATTGAATTACAGGGAACATGAGAAGATACTTTTGGCCCTCCAAACTTACTGGGATCCTCCACTTATATGATAGAAACTACGGAAAGGAAAATATTTCCCAAATTATTGATTTATTCTCTTCACAGAGAATACATGTCTAAGCGACTCCCAATATAATTAAAATCAGGTACAATTAACATCTTTGTCTAAGTAAAACTTAAAATTTTAAATCATTGCCTATATGTAGATTAGAGATGGCTTACTTTTAAAAGGCCACATTGTTTCCAGAAGGAAAAGCTGATTATATAACAGTGATTCTTTTATTCTGACGTATTCTGTTCAATATGTTAAGCTTAGAATAGATGATGTTTTACTTTGAATATTATTTAATTATTTTCATTATATTTACAACAGCTGACAGTTTTAGTAATAATGGGATTATGGGGGGAATTTCTGTTTTCAGTAGTATCTCTTGGTAGTAATACAAAAACAATAATTCTGATTCAGGACCTGGGTAGATCAAGTAAAAATGTCACAGGTTTAGTTCATGTAAGTAATGATGCTTTTATTCTGACCATAATATAGAGCTTTAAAAACAAACAAACAAACAAACAAAAAAATCAACTAGCCAACAGTGGTTGTTGGGGGAGACTTTGTTAAATGAGGTTAACAATAACCCAAGGTGCTCCGACCAGCTGGACCAACTAGAGCTTTCATATGGTTAAACACCTTCTGGTGGCATTAGTTTCAGGCTACCTATACATTGCTGATAAGTCCTACTTTGCCTTAGTCACATTCAAGGTATGCTAAAGGAGTGTTTTTAAGTTTTAGGTTTTTTTGTTTGTTTGTTTGGTTTTTTTTGTTGTTGTTGTTTAAGTTTTTTTGTTGTTTTTTGTTTGTTTTTTTGTTTTGTTTTGTTTTGTTTCCATTCCAATGTCTGCTGTGCTGTCTGGAAAACAAAAAGTCTTTAACAAAATCAAGAAAATCAAATTTGAGACCTGCTTTAATGGCTGTTTCATTTTATAGTGAAAACTCAAACTTAAGTCTTCACTGAGTACATTTCTTGGCTATCACCTTGATCCTTAGGTACATGTAACACAATGCAAAGGTGCAAGCGATATACTTGCTAATTTATTTGAGACCCTTCTCTCCATTAATCCTTAGTAGAATTATGATAATCCAACGTGACAATTTTTATAAATGCATTAACATTTGGATTACTATCACTGATAAATCTCAGTCTGCCTACTTTTCAAAACTACCATTTTGCATTCTTTACACTGGCCTTATGACATTTTAAAATTCCAATGGTATTTGAAATACAA
This sequence comes from Theropithecus gelada, assembly GCF_003255815.1. NCBI lineage: Eukaryota > Metazoa > Chordata > Mammalia > Primates > Cercopithecidae > Theropithecus > Theropithecus gelada. The sequence goes on from NC_037672.1 coordinate 126,975,877, forward strand.
GCATAAAGCTAAGGAATTGAGATCCTAGAGTTCGACTATGAAATTTTAAATCAAGAGAAAATAATAATTGAAGGGTAGTTTAGGATAATTGTTTCATTTTCCAGTCAAGAAAATTGAGGTTGTACAGGAGGAACCAATAGGTGACTAGTGTTTGGATAACCAATTAAGACTGAACATCACCACAACATGAGTCTCTCATGTGCCTCTAATCCAGGGCTCTGTCAATCAAGACTGAAACCAAGAATGAAGAAATAAGAAATGAATATGCTTTCCAATCTCAAGTCATCTGAAATTTATTTTAAAAAGCTTAAACTAATAATTTATACTGCTTTAGGCCTGCTACTTTCATTCTTATTCATAAATAACACTTCACACATAGTAAATGCTTGATAAATATTTGCTGAAATGAATTAAATTTATTCAAGGATAAATATAGTGTACCACATCTTTTCAAGGCTTCACCACATTAATATCAATTCATGAATTTCACAAGTTCTGAGATTCTACTTACTCGGTAGCAGCACCTGCCCTTTACCTAAAAACTCTGTTAATTCTGAGACTGTAAAGCAGGTGGTCTCCCATGTGCTCAAGGACATATCACCCTGTGCTGTTTTGCTCTAGGTCAAGGAGATCTATTTGTCCTCTGCCTTTTGCACCCTTCATTTGAATATGTGCCTCCACAGGGCAGTGACATCCTCCTGTGGTGGTCACCTAATCCTTTCACGATGCCAAAGTTATTCTGTGATCAGAGATAGAAGTGAGGAGAATGGTTTTTCCCCTACATTTCTGTAATTTCTCTCTCCCTGAGGTCTAAAGCAGCATTGCTAGATCACACATGCTAATAAGCAGAAGAGCTAATATATAAACCTGGTTAGCCTGGCTCCAGATTCCCCATACACTGTGTGGGGTGTGGCACATCTATTTCATACTTTACATTCTCCTGTGCTCTCTGAGGATCATCCATGTGATGTCTACCTTCAGTCTCCAGGCAAACCAACAAAATGTGCACACAAATTAATTAGTTTTTTGGGGGGTGGGTGGGGGTGTGATGGAAAGGGAAAGGACTTTCTCTATCTTCTCTTTCTAGAAGTATCCCAGTCACAACTCCAGCCTTTCAACTCAATTCATTGTAATGAAGCAGAAAGGTTTTTCATTCTGTGATATGTATTTTATAATTTTTCTTTGTATTTTTTGCTTACTTATTGATCTAAGACCTATGGTCTGGGTTTGAAAAGCTAGACAGCAGTGTTCAATTGTTTGTTGTTTTTTAAAGTATACTTTTCTCTATAGTGTTGCTGCATTATAAACAATTCTAAAATCTCAGTGTCTTACCACACTATTTCTTGCTCATGCAGTTTTACAGGCCAGCTCTGGCAATGCTGAGCTCAGATGGAGTTAGCTAGGCTTAGATCCAGGCTGCAAGTTAAAACTCAGTGTTTCTTCTCATTCCAGAACCAATGGCTCTACCCAACATATTCTTCTCATTACAGATGGCAAAGACACAAGCAGACAAGACAGATTATTCAAGTGTATTCATTGCCTCTATCTTCATCACATTAAATAACATCCCATCAACCAAAGCAAGTTATCTACATTAGAATGAATATTCCACCTACTCTACTGGAAGGCCCTCCATGAGTCATGAGACAAAAGGTTTGGATGTAATCTTATTACAGTGAGTGGGTGGGGGGAGTGAAGAGCTGAAAACCTTCATCCATTTTGCCACAGTTGTCAATAATGACAGTAAGAATGGTGACAGTGATGATGATGATGTAAACAAGTTTTCTTTTCCTCAGCTTTTAACATTAAGCTTTATTCACCCTGAGGTTTTTACCCTTAATTTAAAGGCCTAGTAAGTTGGCCTTACAGGAATTTTTATTTCCCCCCATGAGCCATTAAAGAGCACTTTAATAAAGAGAAAAAGAAATTCCTTATGAGTGAAGAGAGGCATGCATTGGAGATGATGTGTTACTGTGAGACAGGGTACAGGATGTGGAAATTTGCTTTGAAAATGTGACACCCAAATTAACATCCTGCCTAGCTCCCATAAGGCTGAGTATTAGGGAGAGAGGACTGTAGTCTCAATTGTGTAAATTTAGAAGTGCCATTAAAAAAATAAAATACAGGCTGTATTATTTTGTTGCTGAAATAATAAGTGTGTGTCACACTGGGAATGGGGGTTCTTTCTTCCCACTTTTCGGACGCTCCTAAAAGCCAGCAGCCTGAGAATGAAGCAGGAACAGTCTGCAAGTGAAATAAAAGCAGGGGAGACTTATGGTTCAGCAACCATAGATAACAGTAGGTGATCCCCATTGTTGAGATGCGATGACTTAATATGATAGATGGAGGGAGGAAAAAACTAGTAGATCCTACGGTGAGAGAACTGGCTTTAGAACGTACACACACAACTTACTTGAGAGGAAAATTCAAGGAAGAATTTTACTGCCACTGCAGTCTGTTTGTATCCAAACTAGTGTGTTTGAAGGCATTCTGGCTTATATTATTATTGTTGTTGTTGTTATTATTTATTACCACTATTATTCATATATTAGTGTTTTAACTTCGTTGATGAGACAAGATGATGAACTTTGACAATTCTTTTGTTCATGAAAGGAATACAATTACCCAGTTCCACTTTGCTTAGGCTACGATACAGGAAACAAAATCAGACCTATCCTAAGAAAACAAGAACGAAGAATAGCTTATCAGATCAATAAAAAATTACTGTCATTTGGATAAGAATTTGCCTGATGTACAAAAATTTGCTTGATACTCTCAAGTTTTTATGTTTTCATAATATGCTACATAAGTGCTAGCATTTATTTGTTGCTATCTAGTTAGAAGAAAATAAAAGCTGCCCCCCATCAGTAACACAAAATTGTATTCCAATACTTTTCATCACATGAGGGACATTCCACAGGCTATGAAATTCTCAATAAAACTGTAAACCTCATTGAATTGTCTCACACTGAGTTGAATATCAGTAAAATTACAATTTTATTGGTAACTGCTGGACAGCAGAAATGGGAATCACATTGATTTACATTATCATAGTTTAATATCCTTTAACAGATATTGTTCCTTAGGTTTACTTTTCAAAGACCTTTCTTCTCTCTTTAAACCTACCCTTTCTGTGGTACTTTCTTTCTCAAAAATTTCATCTATTTTCATGCTTTAAGTACGAATGAATCCTGAAAGTTTATCTCTAGACCAGCATTTCAGTCTCCCTGACACTGAGCGTTGGATATCTGCAAGGAACTGAAACTTGGCAGGTGAAAAAACAAACCAATTCGTTTTCATACCTCAATATTTCCCAAAACATTCATTTCCTCTAGACTTTTTTATTTCTTCATATAGATTTAGATTTTTTGAACTTGACTCTTATCCCTCCTTTACTTTTTATATTTAACAATGCAAATTCTATTTCTATATCAATATTTTGTTCTCATATTTCCATATGTATACCATTTCCTCTAATGCAGAGTCTCTTAATTCTTTCTTTGAAAAGTCCTTCCAAATGTAATTCTCAGGTTTATTTCTCCTGTCTCTTAATTTGTCAACAGTAGCCCACTTCTGATTAGTGTTTTTAGGGTGTAACCTCTCTGCTACTCTACTTCTTTTGGGGTCCACTTCAAATGCCATTAACTCCATTATAACTTTTTACAGTTTCATAACTGTATATATATATGTATAGTCTCTTGATCATGTTAATTTCTTTGTAAAATTTTTCCCTGAAATATGTTAATAGATTCAATAGAATATTCATCTCTGCACCTCCATCATATAAAGGGCTTTGCTGATTGTCATGTGTGAATGGGAAGTGTGTGGACAGGTATACTGGGTAACAGGAATCATGTCACCCATGATTAATCTTTTCAAAAATGTAATCAATTTTATGTTTATTCCCTCATTTTCCCCCACCAGATATAAAATTGAGTGCTCTGATGCCAAGGATGGTGAGTTACTCATCTTTCTATTCCAGGCTGTAACTCTCATGAAAAAGATAAACATTAAATACTTGCTAAATTTTATCAATGATTCTACTTAGGCTGTATGGATTTATAATTTAGTTTCCAGCAAAAAGGGAAATATCTATCTATCTATCTATCTATCTACTTACCTATCTATCTGCCTAGCTGCTTACCTATCTGTCTATCAAATATTTTTCTTCCAATGGTGATGCAATTGAAGAATTACTTAGGGCCACATCACTACCAGGGAACACAAATGCTCACAAATAACTATTAATATTCTTTTGCTTTGATTTATCAGAAAACATTTTTCCCCTAAACTGGGAAAGACGTTAATGCCTTCTAATAGGATAAAGTGACTGCTAAAAATACTGCAGGTTCTTTTCACTGAAGACCTAGACTATTGGATCAGAAACTCCTGCCATTAACAGCCTTAGTGTAAGTGCCTTCCACAAAGTGGATGTTACACACAATTTGAACTAATTACTTTGAATGACTATTGGTATTGAAAATGGTATATTTTCAGTGAAATTGAATGAGGCATTCTAATTTGTCTTCAAATTCAGTAAAATTTCAATTAATAGGAAAAAAACAGGGAGATATGCAATTCCTATGCCCAATAATTCTTTAGCTAAGTATTCTCTACATTTGCTGTTTTCTATTTCCCTTTATTACCCAGTCTAAACCAACTTCTACTGCTTCTCCCATGATAGCTAGAGTTGAACATTTGCTGAATCTTGTAAGCATGTCTGCTATGAAATTAAAAATAAGTGTGGTTTATTTGAGATGATCTCATATTTTTGTAGTTGCTTTTTGGGATGTGGGGTTCCAATAGCACACACTATCCCCAGCTTCTGTTTCATTAATTGACATTAAATACACTATGAAACTAGTGCTGAAGTGGACAATTCAACAATTAAAGAGACAGTAAATGGAGATAGTATATTTACTTTACCACTGCCTTCATTATTCTAAACCTCCTAACAGCAGCAATAAAATATTTTAGCAAGAGTTTCCAGATGCAATAAGAATTTAATTTTCTTCTCAGAAAGAGGAACTTGTTTATAACTCACTAGAGAAGACTGAGCTTATAAGATATTTAATTGTTCTTATTGTGATAAAATTCGGGCCCAGAGTAATTTATTTTCCCTTTCAATGTGGAAGATACACATAAAGCTAAATAATTGAAGTAAAAATTAATAGGATTGAGTTACAAAATGTTACTTTGGGAATATTGTAGTGATGGTTTCAATAGAATATACATCTCTGCACCTCCATCATATAAAGGGCTTTGCTAATTGTCATGCATGAGTGGTAAGCACATGGACAGTTATGCTGAGTAACAGGAAGCAACTTTTTTTTCTTTTTTCTTTTTTTTGAGATGCAGTTTCCCTCTGGTTGCACTGGATGAAGGGCAGTGGCACAATCTCGGCTCACCACAACCTCCACCTCCCAGGTTCAAGTGATTCTCCTGCCTCAGCCTCTCAAGTAGCTGGGATTACAGGCATCTGCCACCATGCCTGATGATTTTTTGTATTTTTAATAGAGATGAGGTTTCACCATGTTGGCCAGGCTGGTCTCGAACTCCTGACCTCAGGTGATCCACCCACCTCAGCCTCCCAAAGTGCTGGGATTACATGTGCGAGCCACTGCACCCAGCCGGAAGCAACTTTTATCTATACTACATTCACACCGGTGGTGAGGCTAAACACCCCATTTACATATGGGACCTGCTTTTCAGGGAATCACCCTACATCTTTGCTTTTTAAAAGCTACCCTTGTACTGACTATGTAGTTCATTTAGCGTTGCTTACTACAGGGGATTTTTAAGCTGTTGGTCATATTGCCTGTAAAGAACTGTTTTTCCCCAATATTATTCAATGTTAGTCACAGTAGCAGAAATTTGAAGAACATAATTTCTTTTTTCTTTGAGATAGAATCTCTTTTTCTGTCACCCAGGCTGGAGTTCAGTGGCTTGATAATAGCTTACTGCAGCCTCAAACTCCAAGAGGGCAATTCTGCCTTGGCCTCCCAGAGTGTTGGTATTACAGGCATGAGCCACTGCTCTTGGCTCATAATTTCCATGTAGCCATTTCCAGTGGCGTCATGCTGTATATGTAGAATTTAATTATTTTTTAAATACTCTTTTTTAAAATATTATACAAGTGAGGCATGGATTTAGAAACTTGGAAAATGTTTACAAATGCATAGAACAAAACAACATAATCTTGAAACACGTTGACAACATTTTAATGTATTTTTTGCCACTCTTTTTATTTGCATGTGCGAGATCGTATATGCATGCATTGAATCTTGCATTTCAACATATAACGTGCTGGACAGTATGGGATGTGTATACACATACACACACACACACACACAAGCATTTGAATCTTGCATTTTTATGTTATATTGTTACCGGAAATGTCCCCATGCCATTAATTATAACAAAATTACACGAATGGCTTCATAATAGGTTGATATTAGATATACTTTAATGCATCTGTTCATTTCTCTATCGTGAAACGTTGATTGTTTTCAGTTTGTATTACCACAAATTCTATTGTAATGAATTAACTTCTAAGGAAAGTTAATATTCAATAAACCATACTGTGATGGTTAATACTGAGTGTCAACTTGGTTGAATGGAGGAATGCAAAGTATTGATCCTGGTGTGTCTGTGAGGTTGTTGCTAAAGGAGATTAACACTTGAGTCAGTGGACTGGAAGAGGCGACCCACCTTCAATCTGGGTGGACACGAATTAATCATCTGCCAGTGAAGCTAGGGTAAAAGCCGGCAGAGGAACGTGGAAAAACTAGACTGGCTAAGTCTTCCAGCCTTCATCTTTCTCCCGTACTGGGTGCTTCCTGCCCTCGAACATTGGACTCCAAGCTCTTCAGCTTTTGGACTCTTGGACTTACCCCAGTTGTTTGCCAGGGGCTCTCAGACCTTGCCCACAGACAAAAGGCTGCACTGCTGGCTTTCCCACTTTTGAGATTTTGGCACTTGGACTGGCTTCCTTGCTCCTCAGCTTGCAGAAAGCCTCTTGTGGGACTTCACTTTGTGATCATGTGAGTCAATACTCATTAATAAACTCCCCTTTATATATACATCTATCCTATTAATTCTGTCCCTATAGAGAACCCTGACTAATATACATACTAAATTATCTTCTTTCAGAGTTTACCCTGCATGTTTATCCAGCTGTGTACATGGCAAAGATAGTTCCTTTTTATTATTTAGTTTCATAGTCTAAACTATTCCTAAAACCTAATATTTTTAAATTCCTAACTTGTGTCCCACTTACAAAAATATTCTATACAGGTTAATTACAAATGAAATTACCCACTGCTTTAAAAACCATTGGTGCTTTTTTATTTCTCAGTCCTTTTCATCTAGCTGTGGTTTGTTGTTTTTTACCTCTGCTTAAAACCTTCTTTGTAAAACTATTTTCTGTTTCGGTCCCCTCCTTTCAAACTTTGAGCAATACCCAAGATGTACTCAGTCTTCTTTCTGGCCTTTCTCACTTGAGGAACTCCTTTGTTCTAAAGACTTCAACGACAATGGCATGTGAATTAATTCAATTTTTTTTTAACACATATCTCTTACTATTGGTGAAAGACCTTTGAATCAGAAAATATGCTGTGTGATTTCTTTCCCTTACTTCATATACTTAATACAATGCTATTATCACTACTACTACTGCTACTAATAGCAATGCTCACTGGCCATTTGCTATATAAGGGCCAAGTATTGTGAAAAGCACTTTATTTATCTGCAACATGTAAATTAACCTTCAAACTATTCTATGTGATGTATGTTGTAATTATTATTTCACAAATAAATAATGTGAGTTCCCAGGGCTCTGTAATTTGACAAAGTCTATATGACCCTAAAGGGCAGATGTAACTTACTACACTATTCAGTTTCATCATATACCATATATTGCACATAATACTTTATCATATTTACAAGTAGCTCCTTTGTAAGTCAGTTGTTTGTTTCTTATTGCCTAATCCAAAATGTAATATAGAGTTTAACCATGGATTTTAGCAGTAGAACTGAGAGAAAACAATTCAGAATTTGAACCTGAAACTTGGGATGAGAAATAGTTCTCTTGTTAAATATGTAGTTCTTTAATCCCTCATTTGGGCATCTCTTTTCAACTTGTAAAGTATGTTTTAATTATTATGTTCTAGTATTTCTTGTCCTCCTCAGTCAATGAGGCCTGGATAGTGGACATAGGGTTGGTTATGAAAACTTTCATTGATGAGTGAACACAGCCACAGATCTCCAGATATGGGGAACTGCAGGGCCAACACTTGCTGGCAATATGAGCCCATTCCAGGAAACATTTTCTGTCTTGGGACTCCTAGCTTTCTATTCACCTGCTTTGTTACTTCTATGGCTTCTTCCTCTTCTATCTTCCCTGTTTCATAAGATTTCTCTCCTGAAAATCATGTTCTCACAGTTATTCTCCTGATTGAGGAAAGGTCTATGGCTCTTTTGAAGTTTTTCTTCTAGCTAGATTTATTTTCCTGTCAACAACAAAGAAACAGCAAAACATTAATTTTGAGGGGAAAAAAAAAAGATATGGTCAAAATTATCCTCTAGGAAGAAGGAAGTCCCAAGCCCACAGTCCCAAGCCAGTGTGGTCTCGTTGTTGAGATTATGGGCTTTGACTGTAGATCTGATTTCAGTCCCATCTCAGTCACTGGCCAAGTTATTTAATCTTTTAGAGACTTAATTCCTTCATGTTTAAAATTGGAACACTGCAAAATCCAGCTGTATTTTATATAGCTGCAATGAAAGTCTTTTTTGTTTTGTAGCAATGAGCAAAAGAGAAAATGGGGGAAAGATGGAAGTGGAGACAGTAACAAAATACAGTGTTTTCACCTACTCAGCTGGCTGGAAGTGCTGTAGGGAACAGACACAGGGGCAGTAACTGCTTCTAGTTACTGTCAATAAATACGTGCTGGTTGATCGATATCAAGTTTATTAGACAAAGGTAATTATTGCATTTGTAAGTAAAAAATGTATTAAAACTGTCATTAACCTTGTCAAATTGCTAAATTTGAAAAATGAGAGTACAATTTTCATTTCAAAAATCAGGTTATTTCCTTGATTCATCTCAGCATTCTTTCTCTTCATAGCTGGTTGCTTAACTACATATTACCTTTTTAATTCTGCATCTTTGTTTCATAGTATACCTTCATTTGCATTTCTAAAATCAGATGTTCCTTTCACATAACACAGTATCCTAATTAAAATATTAAAAGATGCTTTTTGAATGAAGAGAATTTACATTGCCATAAAAATGTTCAGAGTGATGCAGTGTGCTTTTAAAAATATATTTTAATTACACTTTCTCTGTAAGTTATTTCTAGTTATTCAGTTAACCCTCACAGCTTTTTAAGATGGATTAAAAATATGGAAGTGGAACTAGAGGCAAAAAGAATTATGACAAAAAAAGCCATTAAATTCACAGTACAATTTTGGGGAAAATAGGTACTTGTTTTCTATTTAATTCTCACTAAAATTACTTGGTTTTCTTGATCAATTGATTGATTCTTTATTCTTCACATACAAAATAGAGCTAGTCACATTTTTGGTCCACAGCTTATTCTTCTAAATCTGTGAAAATCCATTCTCTTGTTTTATTTTACTTATATCTCCTTCCCTTATCTCCATTTTCATTCCATTCACCCTCTCCGAGATGTTTGAAATACACCCTTAAATATTTATGAATCCCTTAAAAATCTATATGTCTATAAGTGTTTTAAGCTAAATAAAGAATGCTTTATTCTGTTTCCTGCTCTACTTACTCAACACTATGAATTTGAGGTGTTTATTATTGCTGAAAGTACCTCCAGTTTGTTGCTTTTAACAGAATTTATTTCGTTGTATTCATCATTACATTAGGTTTAGGCAGGGTTTCTTCAACTTTCTGCACCCACCTACAACACCATGATAAACATCACGGAAGAACCATGTATGAACTTTAGAGTACAAACACTGAGTCACAGAACACACATTTTTAACTTTTCTAAAACTTCCAATATGACTTTCCAGAATGGCTGAACCAGTTTAATCAGTCTAGAGTTATCATCTTTTCTAATTCTTCAGAAACATGCAATGACATCCCCTCTTTAATTTTTGTTATTCTAATGGGAATAAGTGATAACTCATCAACTTGTTTTCTAGTTCTATGCATAGTTCCATAGGAGACTGCATAGTTGGAACCCGGGCTCCATCACACTCATAAACTGTGGGACTTCAGGTAAGTTTCATAATTCCTGTGCCCTTCAGATCTTCATGAGTAAAAGGAAATATTAATAACACTAGCACTGAATTCATGTGGGTGCTGTAAAAGTTCTGTGAGCAAAGATAAATGAAAGCACTTAGAACCAGGTCTAACATGTTATAGGCACTATTATGTGTCACTATTATTTCATTCATCAAAATATAAATTCCATGAGGGCAAGATTTCTGTTTATTTATTTTTTACTTTAATCTCAGTGCCTAGAACAGTGTCTTTACATGATGAAGCACATTGATGATATAGAATTTTTATCACATTCCTGAAAAATTCTTAATGTGTCATTTTTAATACATTAAGGGATTCCATTTTTCTAGTGTTTTCCTGTACTAGTGTTATAAACCCAGAAAATCATCCACCAAAGGCAATGTGGCAAAAAACAAGAAAAATATAATTTAAATCCTCTTTCTCACTCTCTCAAGCTAATCTGCCCTCCTCTGCATGGGAGCGCTTTGTCTCAACTCTTCCCCAAGGATTTTCTGTAGCCTTTCTAGTTTTTCAGAGTTTCTTTTTAATTCCATGGCATTTCTAGAATTGAGTTATGAAAGGGAGTCAGCAGCCTAGACTAATTTGCTCCTTCTTTTATTAATGTATCAAAATTGCAGATAACCTAATGCAAAGAAGAATCACAAATTTATTCAGTGCAACAATTAAGATTAAAATAATATATATTTGCTGGATAAAAACAGTGAAATTCAATTTAATATAAATTGAAATGTAAAGTATTGCATTTATAGTTAAAATTCCATTGTCAATATATGCAATATGCAAGAATTAATAGCATGCTATATTAAATTATTAAGAGTAATTAGTTGCCCAATAGATTGAATATGAAATAGTAATGCATTGTGGATTCTAAAAAGAAAATCCTTTGGAGTATCTGCTTCTGGTAGACTACAGGTTCTGATAGAACTTCCTACATCAGGAAACTAGGTCCAAAATAACACAGATTTTTGATCTAATGACAACTTGCAAATGTAAGCAAGTTTTCCATTGACATTGAAAATTCAAATTCTTCTTCCTTCTCCTCCTGGTCTGCCTCCTCCTCATCTTTATTACCTATGAGCTTGTGTCTGAGCTAAAACAGAGAGTAATGAGGTATGTGAAGGAATGAAGTTGTCCTGGAGACAGTTGCCAAAAGAAGTATTGCAACAAAGCACTGATTCTCAGGCCAATAGCCAGGTTTTTGAGCTGAGCCTGGAGCTCTTGCATGGATCTGGGGCCTTCATTGGAGTTAAAGAGTTTCAGATCATTGGCAACTTATGCCTGTCCTAGAAGATGTAAAACTTCCCTAAAAGAAAGCATTGCCAATATATTTATAAGATTTCTACAATTAAAATCAAGGAATGAGGTTACAGTGGTAACCAAGCATATAATGAGGGAAACCACAAGTGAGTTGTGTCAGTTGAAACAGTTAACATGGTTAGACACTCCACCACCCATCACAATCTGCAAGAAAGGAAAAGTAACTACTTTAAAGTGCCCAGAACCTTCTCCATAATAAAGGCGTGCTCTCTAAATGAAAGATATAGGCTATATAATGGTCATAAACAAAATGCTTTTTTCCCCCATTTTAGGGAATATAATTCTGAAACAAAACTGAAAGTGGATGTCATTCATGAGAAAAACAATTTGGGAGATATATTAGTTGTATCTAGTCTTGCAACTTATTCTAAAGATTCAGCTCATCTTGATGCAATTACTACTACTGGGTCTACTGAAATCCAATATAACCTGGCAATCCCAATACTGAGTATATACCCAAAGGAATATAAATCATTCTATTATAAGGACACGTGCACACGTATTTTCATTGCAGCACTGTTCACAATAGCAAAGACATGGAATCAACCTAAATGCCCATCAGTGATAGATTGGATAAAGAAAATATGGTACATATAAACCACGGAATGCTACACAACTATAAAAAAATGTTTTTTAAAGGTATTAAATAAGTGATTTTTAGGGATGACCAGGCATATCTGAAAAAGAAACAATAGAACTTTCAGATATGAAAAACATGAAAACTAAAACAACTGCAACAAAAACATACATAAAAACCACAGTGCAGAAATGTAAAGGGTTTCTACATAGCTGAATGCAGAATTATTCCGAAGATATATCTGAAGGAATTACCTAGGATTCAGCACTGATAGGATCGCTTCCAGAAAATATGAAAGAGAAATTAAGGAAAACTACAACTAGAAGATCTAATTAGCATTCCGGAGAGCAAGAATAGAGAGTGTAAAAGAGGGGAAATACATTTAGGAATAATGACTACAAATTTTCAAAGGTGATGAAACACATGAATACACAGATTTAAAAAAAAATGGCAAAAGGGTTTTGTTCATGAAATTGTGGTATACATAAAATAAGTTCTGAGAACTATGAAATGTGAAATAGACAAAGGAATTGGCAATGACACCACTCAAGAGGAAATATAAATTTTGTTCAATGTTAGAGAAAGCTTAATAGTAATTAGCATGGTCCATAAGTTTAGATAAATATCTGAAATTTATCTAGGAGGCTGCCTATGATATTTTTTGGGGAAAAAAAGTGTGATCAGTGGGCTATGTGAACCTTAGCACCATAAAACTCTGTAATTGAAAAAAGCTGTAGCAACAATGTCCTGTAAATAACTGTCCTAGCTGATTGACATCGTTAGGGGTTTGGGATTATTTTGTGACACTTTTGTGAAAATTATGTATGGTGAGAAAATCATGTGTCCAAAATTAGAATACTGCAATAAATGCTGTTTAGTGAATTAATGGAAAGCCAAATGAATAATTTGATAAAAGTTTTTATTTTTCTCTCCATTATATTAAAATTGTATGGGAGCTTTTAATATTGGGCAATGTTTCCTTAAAAAGTTATGTTTTATTTTCAGTTTCAGCTCTGACATACAAAAAGCTTAGAAGCAGTCACTCTTGTTCCCACAAGTAAAAAGATAAGCAAATTAAAATGAATTTTCTTAGAGCCATCTTAAAATTGAAGTCCCAGGGCAAATTGCCACTCTGAAATATGGAGAGACAGGTCAATAGAGAGAATCACAGCCAAGGTCAGCTTACCTGAAGCAGAGAAGCCACTGGACCCAGTGACTGGTAGGAACACTTAAATAGTACTTTTGATGATTTGCTAGAGGCTGCTTGTAAACTCAAACACGCAGCCTCTAGTAAACCAGTTTGAATTCACAATCTGCTTGCGATTATATAGTTTGAGAATTAGAAATTCCTGGGAGCCCAGTCTCCCCACTTCTTTTCCTTTTGAGTTAAAGAATTTAGATCTCCAGGGGACTGATTCCCTGACTGAGAATTGAACCTAGGCCACAATGTTGGAAGTACCAAATCCTAATCACTAGATTACAAGGTGGAGAGGCCTTTGGGGGCCCAGTCTTATGCAGGTATAGGGAAAAGAAAAGTAACTAAAGTGCTCAGAGCATTCTCCATAATAAAGGCCTGCTCTCTAAATGAAACTACTTTACCAGAGCCTTATATGACTTGGAAGGAAAAACAATTAGCCAACTGTAGCATTTCTGTCTCCTTACAGGAGACAGAATAAAGGCTAAGAAATGCTGAACATCAACAGCTTAGAGAAGCTGGCTAAAGACTGAGATTTAATCATAAAATTACAGAATGCTTCCTGTCCCTAACATTTTACCATCCCATCAACAGTGCTCCGTTATAAGAATAGTGGATTACAATTGAGAGAGCTGGAAGACACACAATTTATTGAAGGAGTTCTTACTGAAATTCAAAGACAACAGGAGAAGAAACAGACAAGGGAACTAGAAGAAACTGATGCATCTGGCAACTACAGCTTGTACGGCATAGTTCCTAGCAAGATTGACACTGGTCCTCACACTAAAAGCCTAATTACCTCAGTTGCTGTTACCCAATACATCCTGTGTGGCTTTCAACGAAACATTTAAAAACATGGTAAAAGAGGAAAAAAATCTGGAGAAGCAAAGCAAGAATCAGAACCCAATGTGAATATAACATTAATTCTGTAATTAACAGAAAGTGAATTGAAATAAAGATTAAAATGTTAAGGACTATAATAGAAAAAGCAGACAACATGCAAGAATAGATGAACATTGTAGAGAAATGAAAACTCTGAAAGAATTAAAAGGAAATGCAAGAAATAAAAACGACTGTAGTAGAAATGGCAGATGCCTTTGATGGACTTCTAGCTAGAGTGTGCACCACCAATTAAAAAAAAATCAGTGAGATTCAAGATATGTCCATAAATACCTCCCAAACTGAAATGTAAAGACAAAAGAAAACCGAAGACAAAAATTTTAAACACAATATGCTGAACTGTGGGACAATTACAAAAGGTATAAATGCGAGTAATAGGAATACCAGAAGGAAAAGAAAGTTATTCATTGCTGGTGGGACTGCAAAATGGTATAGTGATATTGGAAGACAGTTTGACAATTTCTTGCAAAGCTAAACAGAGTCTTAACCATATGATGCAACAGTCTCATTCTTAGGTATTTACCTAATGAGTTTGAAAATGTATATCTAATATAAACATGCACATGAACGCATATAGCAGCTTTATTTATAATTGCCAAAAGCTGGAAAGAAGCAACCAAGACACCTTTCAGTAGGTTGAATGGATTAACAAATACCATATATATTACATGAAATGGGGTGTTATTTAACAATAAGAAGAGATGATCTATTAAGCCACAAAAAGGCATTGAAGAACCTTAAATCATATTACTAAGTAAAAAAAAAGTCAGTCTGAAAAGCCTCTATATAATATGATTCTGACTCTGTGACATTCTGGAAAAGACAATACTGTAGATAAGGTTAAAAAGCTCAGTGGTTGCCTGGGTTTTGGAAGACAGAGCATGGGGTGAATAGGTTAAGCACAGAGGTTTTCCAGGACAGTGAAATATTCTGTATGAGATTGTAATGGTGGATACATGACATGCATTTGTGAAAAACATAGAACTGTACAACAAAAAGGGAACCTTAGTATAAATTATGAACTATACTTCATAATAACGTATCAATATATCAATATGTTCATTAATTGTAACAATGTACCACACTAATACAGGATATTAGTCAGAGGGGAAATTGTGTGTATGTGGTAGGAAGTATGTGGAGACTCTATACTATCTGCACACAGTTTCTGTGAATTTAAAACAATTCTTAAAACGAGCCTATTAAGTTTTTTGTATAATTTCAACTTTTATTTTAGATTTGGCGGTACAAATGCACACTTGTTATATTAGTCTATTAATTTAAAATTTTATGTCATTTCATATAAAAATAATAATATTCAACTAATTTTGACTATGAAACCAGCATTTTTATATCATTTCCATTTTATATTATTGGCTCAATATTAAGATTCCTCAAAAAATACATGGAAAATACATACTATGAAAAAATGATGCATGGATTTTAATTTTTTTACACCAAAATAAATTCATATTAACTTGTTATATCATGTCTGAACCTGATCGCCTTTGAAGCACTAAGACAGATAAGACATCAGTTTGAAGAGTCCCCTGTCAGAGCAACATACATTTTGATAAAACTGAAGAACAAACATTAAATTTATGATGAAGCTTGGGTGAAAGAATGGTGAAATAATTGATGCTTTATGAAAAAGTGTATGGGATCAAAGCTCTAAAGTATTAGCAGTTTACAAATGGAGAACTTTTGTAGAAGGGACAAGACAATGTTGATGATTAAGCCACCGATGGTAGACCATCTAACACCAACTTGTGAGAAAAAAATTCATCTTGTTTATGTTCTGATTGATGAGGACTAATGACTAACAGGGGGAAAAATAGCCAACACTGTAGACACTTCAGTTGGTTCAGTTTACACAATCCCGACTGAAAAATTGAAGTTGAGCACATTTTCTATTCAGTAGTTGCCAAATCATTGTATCCAGATCAGCTGCAGATGAGAGCAGAGCTTTCAAGGGAAATGGTAAACAAATGAGAAGAATTTCTTGGAAGAACTGTAATAGAAGATGAAACATGGCTTTACCAGTATGATCCTGAAGTCAACGCACAATCAAAGCAGTGGCTATCAAGAGGTAAAAGTGTTTCAGTTAAAGCAAAAGTGAACCAGTCAAGAGCAAAGATCATGCAACAGTTTTTTGGAATATGCAAGGAATATTGTTTGATGAGTTTCTGGAGGGCCAAAGAATAAAAAAAGTTGCTAATTATGAGAATGTCTTGATATCCAAAGCTTTAATAACGAGATGCCTGGGAAAGCTTCACCAGAGAAGAGTTCTCCACCATCATAGCACTCCCGCTCATTCCTTTCATCTAACAAGGGCATTTTTGTGAGTTTCTGTAGAAAATCATTAGGCATGCACCTTACAGTCCTGATCTGGCTCATTCTGACTTGTTGATGTTTCTTAATCAAAAAAATCTTTGAAAGGCACCCATTTTTCTTCAGTTAATAACATAAAAAGGACTGCATTGGCATGGTTAAATTCCTAAGACCCTCAGTTTTTTAAGGATGGACTAATGACTGATATCATTCCTTACAAAAGTGTCTTAAATAGTGTCTTGATAGAGCTTATGTTGAGAAATTCAGTTTATGTTTGTATTTTTATCTTCAATTTTATTTTCCACAAACTTTTTGAAGTCTCCTCATATACTTGTGTGATACTGCAATAGTATAGTTTAATATTTGAATTTAGATCTAAAACACAACTCCAAAGTATTGTTGAATTTGATTACTATATTGCTCAAATGAACACTTCAAATTAGGAAAAAAAAATCTGTTATCTAAATAACCATGTACACACACATATATAGATATATATTTACATACACAGAGAGAGTAAATCACATTGTTTCCAAATATTAATAATGCCTTAAAGAATTAGTATTGACTATATGAGTTTCCAAAATTAATAAAATATGAGCATCCTTTGTTAACCCTCTTTGGTAATATAAAAATCCATTTCATTTTTATAATGATGAGGGTTCTAATTTTACCAAAGATTTGCTTTACTTCTCTATGATGATAACTTAACCACCTATTAAGTACTAAATAACTGAGGTTCCTCTCTTTTCTGAGTTCTTTCCACCACTAATCTAGTTAGTATTTTATTCTTGATTTTAGTTTTACTGATACTATCTTGACTTCAAGATTCATATTAGCCATTCATTTCTCAGAGGATCAGATGAAAAGGTAAACACTTACTTATAAAGTGCATGACCATAGCTCAAGTGAATTTTATGCACCACAAGGAGGGACTTACACATTTGCTGGTTTCAAAAATAATTTCATTACTTCATGTGCAAATAAAGTAACATTTCTAAAATTATTAAATAAATTGTTGATTATTTTTTGTATGCTTTTATGATTTAAAAGCAAAATTTTCACCTAAATATCTTTTCAGTGTTTTAAAAGTAATACTAAGGGGTATACAACAAGGCATCTTTTACATAATTATAGACAATGAACATAAGTGTACTCACATCCTTATAATCAATTTTATTGAGTGAACTCATAACAACAGACTCATGAGTATTTTGAAGTTAAAGGAGTAAATTTTTGTCCCTGGCTGAAAGTATTAGTCTATATGTAGCAATATTTTAATTTATTCATTTGTTTCATCAGTCATTAAGACTAATTTACTGAATCTACTATATATTAGGCACAAAATGCAGTATAGATACAAAATATTTTGTCATCATACAATCCTCATTTGGAAAGTTATTGGTTATATTGTTTGTTGTGCCATTTGAAGTACAAATTAATCCTTGAGATCTTTAAGTACATCCAGTATTTGGGGAAAATTTTAATATTCTAAAAAGTCATGTACATTATTCTATACTAAATATCACAAATACATCATAAAAATGAGTCATTTAAAAAGTTCCATTATAAATAAATAAACAAAATTGGCACATAACTTCACCCTTCAGAGAAGAATGAAAAGGAATCATGTGGAGAGTAGATCCTAATATGTTGACAGAGAAAGAGAGGGACTGAGAGGCTGATTGAGAACAGCTATGAAGAGGGGCAATTGGCTTCTTGATTTTCTCCATCTCGGAGTTATTTTAACATTCTATTATATCTAAGTATCTTGTTGCACCTTGGCCTACTGCCTAAAATGAGCATATAGGTGTACACATTTAACCAGTACATAATTTAGATCTGTTGGAAATTCTTCCTATGCAAGTTCCTGTTCTTTATTCTTTCATTAACATCTTTGTACCTAAGTTAACTTATATCCTTTTATTGTTATTTTGTCATCTTAATCTATAATTCATTTTTCCCTTTATAGAAGCTATCTCTACTAAACAGTACCAATCTGAAACATAGAGAAAAATAGAAAAAAAGTGAGATCTGCCGTATATAGTTTTATTCCTAGACATAATCACAGGTAGTAGTAGCTTGATATCTTGTCTATTTTTAAAATTTAATTGAAATGCATTTTATGAGATTTTCCTCCTAGAAGCCTTCCTTGGTTCTTTGATTTAAAATTGTTTCACACAGCTGTTTCCGAGGCAGCTTGCAACTTCCCCCTTTTAGGAGTTAAAACATTTCCATTAAATATCTGTTTAATTGTCTGCATTCAGCCTCCCACTCCCACACAAATCTAACTAGGTTGTAGGCTCCAAAACAAGAACTCTCTGTCTTCACCATTACTGTATTTCTAGCAACTAACAAAGTACTGTGCACATAGTAGGATCAACAAATACTTGTTCTTACAGAACTAATTGTTGTAAAAGTGTATATTTTCCTTTTGCAATTAACACAGTAGCATAAGTATTTCTCTATATTACAGTATTTACTCTTTAAGCATTTTTTATGTGGCTCGCCATCTGTTCATTGCATAAAAATCAATTTCAAGATTGTTGGACTCTTTGACTTATGTTTATCACCACTATAAACCAGGGTTCTTAGCAAGGCAATTTCCCACATCAGTTCCTACTTCCTCTTCACTTCTATAAACCGTAACTAAATCTTCGTAAAACAGACAGAAGCAAAGTCTTAACTCAAAGACTAATGAGCATGGCAAATCTAATGAAAAAAATCCTAAAACTTTCTTTATGCCTGTTGGTTTATCTTGTAATTTAATGGCATCACAGTAAGCATTAAGGGATCCTCTTCCTTCTTTTTTAAAAATGTGACTTCTCTTATTCTAATTACATTTAAAAACCCTTTTCTCAATTCAACACTACATTTTACATAAAAGCAATAAACAGGGCATGAAGAAAGTTTCTACATTTAATTTTGTTATATTTGTTATTTTAATATCTGAGGATGATCACATGTTCATTCACTAATATGATTAATATGTTTACTAGGGTGTGATGTACGATACTGAGGCCATAGTTTAGTGGGATGAACAGCCATGTAAACCAAAACTTATTACACACTTCCAAATAAGGGCCATTAACAAAACATGTAAAATATGTAAAGCTAAAAGATCTTTATTTCCTGTGTTTGGGTTTTCATTTTAGGGAATGCTATCTAAGAAGCTTCTTCAACAGGGAGCTAATGGGCTAATACTTAGAGAATCTGCTTGATGTCTAAGGGCAGGTTTATCATATTTAATAAATGTGTATACTTAAAGTACATGGTAAGAACAATATTGTTACCTTTCTGAAAGCAATAAGTATTTCATCAAAATTATTTTGTATAGATTAGATGAGGGAAATTTGAATTACCAGAACTCTATATTCTTAATATATCAAAATATCTCAAGTTTTTCAGTTTAGACAACAAACTATCAAGTGGGCAAATACATGTAAGTATTGCCTCTTGACTCACTTTTAAAGAACTGTTTGGAAACTTAACGAATTGCTAAGGAATAACAAATTACATATCAAAAGGGGACCTCTGTATACGTTGGAGAAGACTAGTTTGTATTGTCATCATTGTCTGGCAAAGCATGAATAAGTTTAAAACACATTTTTCTATGTAGAATGATATATCTTTCAGCTGGGAGTTTGGGGTGTTTTATGTAAATCTTTTTACCTGAGTATATCTGAAATTTCCTTTTAGAATCATCTTCAAAGTAAGGACAGATAAAAGTGTCAAGGTGCTAGATCAAAATAAGCAATGCCTTTTAAAAACTCTTATTTTTGCTGTAATTCAAAGAAAGTTAGTAAATATTATCATCTCAACATCATTATAGGAAAATAAACATTTAATATGGGCCCTCCTATGCTTACCTTGAACAGCAAGAGGACTTTGTAAAATAAAAAATAGAAAAACGGGAGACTACATTATTTCATACACTGAACAAAATAGTGGCAAATGTTAGTGCCATCAAAAGCAAATAAAGGTTTCACAAGTGTTTCCACTTTGTGCATACCTCTAGCTTAGCAGTTGTTACATCGAACTGTGGTGATATGCTTATGTTTTGTTTTTCTTACTGTACTGTAAACCTCATTGTACAGGAAGGACAATGTCTTATTTATCCTTGTTTCATTAGCACCTAGAAGAAATTATAGCCTCACAATAGTGCCTTAAGAAATGCTTAAACAACTGAAATAATAATAATAATGAACCCTTTGATAATGGGGTGTTTTAAAATAGCTGTGCCATGGACAAGCTAGAATAGTTTTGTGAGTAATCTTGTCATATGTAAAGCCTAAAAGAAGTTGTAAATGGACTAATCAGATAACATTTACTCTGGGATATTTTTTTCTTTCACTTAAACCATTACATATGTTTACCTTAGAATATAAAAACAACTCAAAGCAATGCTCTCATATTAAGACATGAAGCTTATTTTAACATTGAGTTTTCTTTAAAAATGCAATCACATTGCACTAATATGACAGAATTTATAAATTGAAGTTAGCCATTAATAATATTTCAATGAATTCCACAAAGCTCCAAATAAAACAGATGCCACCACAGGAGCATACTTTGTATTTTTACATTATTTGTAGAGAACCTGAGTAAAATAGCTAGATTAACGATATTACCAATGGACCACAAAGTCTAGAAAACAGCTTCCTTGTGCTCCAAAAGATCAAAGCCTCAACTAACGAAAAAAAAAAAAAAAAAAAAAAACCTCACAAAATAACCATTATAAGACTGACACAAAAACTCAGTTGTCAATGTACACACTTATTGCAGATGCTTACTATACAAACTGTTGTTAAAGATGTAGTATTCAGGATCAACTGTAAATTCAGAAGTTCAAGAGAGATGAAAAAAATCCTGCCATTTGCAATTACATTGATGAACTTAATGGACATTAGGCTAAGTGCAATAAGCTAGACACACAAAAAAAGTACTGCATATTCCCACTTAAACGTGGAATCTAAAAAAGTCAAAGACATAGAAGTGAGAGTAGAACTGTAGTTACCAGAGGCAAGGAGGTAAGAAAAAAAACTGAGAGATGGGCAAAGGGCACAAATGCAGTTGAGCAGGATGAAGTTTAGAGATTCAATGTACAGCATGATGACTACAGTCAGTAATAAATACTGTATTGCACATTAGAAATTTGCTGAGAAAGTAGATTTCGGTCGGGCGTGGTGTCTCACGCCTGTAATCCCAGCACTTTGTGAGGCCGAGGAGGGCAGATCATGAGGGCAGGAGATCGAGACCATCCTGGCTAACACGCTGAAACCTCGTCTCTAATAAAAATACACAGGAAACAAAAAAATTAGCCGGGCGCGGTGGCGGGCGCTTATAGTCTTAGTCACTCGGGAGGCTGAGGCAGGAGAATGACGTGAACCTGGGAGGTGGAACTTGCAGTGAGCCAAGATCGCACCACTGCCTAGGCGACAGAGCGAGTCTCCATCTCAAAAAAATTTTTTAAAAAAGGGAAAAAAAGAGGAGATTTCATGTGCTTTCGCCACAAAAAAAGAAAGAAAATGGTAACTGTGTGAGGAGATGGATATGTTAATTTGCATGACTGTAGTAATCATTTCACTATGTATATGAATATATATTAAAACGTCATGCTAAACATCTAAAATACATACAATTATTTAAAAATAAATTTTTAAAAACAGAGAGATGTGGTAGAATGGCACAAAAAGCTGATAGATCCAGAGATATAATGGCTCAGAAAATGTTGATAAAATCCTTTCCTATATTCTCAAAATGAAAAGATCTTTAAAAGAGTCAGATCTTTGTGAAGTTATTACGGAAAATGAAAACGGTTTGTAAAGTTTGAAGTTCGAGGCTATTGGGAACTCTGAGGAGCAGGAGAGAATGTGGGCATATGAGACTGAGCAAAAGATGGGAAACAAGAACTTATTAAGTATATGCTGTGAGGTATTAGTAGGAAAATTAGCTCTACTGGTTATGGCACAATGTTAATGAGCCCAAGATTGAGTGTTCCCTATTGACTTTGGAGGGGGTTAGGTGTGCGGTTCAGTGGCCTCTGAATCCAAGAAAGCCTTGGCAAGCTTTCTTGTACATGTGTTGCTGGGGCTCGGGGTACAGAAATGATTGTGGGAACTCCATAACTCATCACTTCTGCTGGATGCACACTCTCAAGCCATGCACATTCCAGTGGCTATTGAAGCATCATTTGGACTCTCTCTCTCTTTCTCTCTCTCTCTATATATATATAAACAAACAAAATATATATATATATAAACAAAAATGAGATTCCTTGTTTTTACAGTTATTTTCTTGATATTCTCTTTTGATGCTATTATTGGAGAACGTGGTGACCGTTCAGTGAAGTATTGGTTATTATGTGTAAGAAGTAATAAACAGTTTCATATACTTTAATGTAACAATTTATCTTCTAAAAATTTAGCTTAGAAATAATTTGACAACTAAAATAAAGCTCATATCTATAAAAATAAATTGTAGAGTTATTTATGTTAGGCAAAAATCAAATACAAGCTAAATAAAATGTCCAATCATAGAAGAATACCTCCACAATTTTAGAACATTACTGTATATAATGCTATTCATGAATAAAATAAATATAATTAAAGCAATTGAAAAAGAATATAAGAAAAACTTATGAGACAATGCTGGAAGAAAAAAGCAGCATAAAATGTGAAATACATTATGAATACAACTTTTGAATATTTTAATTTGAATACTACAATTGAAATGCATACACATGCACTCACACACACACAGAAACAAAAAAATATAGAACCTGGTTAAGAAAGAGAAGTTGGATTAAGTAGGGACAGGCAGTATAGATAAGTGCTCACTGCAGATTCTCCAGTCACATTGGCATGGTCTGGATTTTCACTCCTCCATTTACTACCTATGTGATCATGAGCAAGTTATTGCAACATTCTGTACCTCAGTATGCTCATCTTTGAATATGGAATAATAATGGCCCTAGTCTCATAAAGATGTTTCATGGCTGGGCACGGTGCTTCATGCCTGTAATCCCAGCACTTTGGGAGGCTGAGGCAGGCGGATCACGAGGTCAAGCGATTGAGACCATCCTGGCCAACATGGTGAAACCCCGTCTTTACTAAAAATACGGAAATTAACTGGGTGTGGTTGTGCACACTTGTAGTCCCAGCTACTCAGGAGGCTAGGGCAGGAGAATCGCTTGAACCTGGGAGGCAGAGGTTGCAGTGAGCAGAGATTGTGCCACTGCACTCCGGCCTGGTGTCAGAGCAAAGGACTCTATCTCAAAAAAATAAATAAATAAAAAATGTTTCACAATTGAATGGCATGATATATGCAAAGGCTCTGATCATATACTGGTACTCAATAGATATGTATTGTTATTCGAATAGTGATAATAGTAATTATTTTTACCATTAGTCATTTTGTATTTTTCCAGTTTTCATTTTTAATATTAATAATGATAGCAGGAAATATTTAAATGTTTACCTTTTGCCAGGCAGGGGTCAAAAATATTTACTTCAAAACTAAGCATACCTGAGTTTGAGAGCAGCTCTGTAATTTTCCAGTTTTGTAGTATCAGAAATCTTAGCCATCTTCTCTATTAGTTCCACCTTCTGTAAACAACCCACTCATGGGGTGTTGCACAGATTAATATATGATGAGGCTTATAAAGCACTTAGAAATTATTCAATAAAAGGCAATTATTTCACTTACATTTTGCAATTCCAAAAGATAGTTACATATAGGATCAACCTTATGTATTGCAGTTGAGGAAACTAAGATTTAGAAGTCAAGAGCCTATCCCAGCCACGCTGCTAATGAGAGGCTGAACCAGGATTTTAACTCCTAATTGATCTAGTTTACTGTTGCTGTTACGATTTGTAAATAACCTTTCCCTATAGCCACATCAATTTCAGGAAAATAAAGCAGTAAATAGAAGGCGGAATCACAGCCCTTTGAATCCTGGCCTAAGGGGAGGGGATGCTGTTGTGGGTGAGGGGTTAATGGAAATCCTTTGAGGTTTTCACAATTCCCATCCTCTTTTTTGCTCTCACTCGGGTCCCCTGGATTGTAGTGCCATGTAATGTCCTGGCTCTGCCATCAAGCAAGCTGCTGCAGTGCTAGCTTACCCTCACTGCACTGTTTCTTCTATTTCCTCTCTTCACGCCTCTCCACTCACATTCACATGGCCACGCTTGGGGTAATGTACTCTGACACATCTGAGATATCTGGTTAGCTTGAGATATTGGATGACTTACTATCTCATTTGCGCCTTCTCCAGCTGAGACGGCCTCAACTGCTTAAATTCCTAGTCCCTTTCCTGGACTGGAACTCCTCACCCCATCCTCCCAAAGCTGTAACCTCCTGAGAGTCTGGGTGTGAGGAGAAGTGGGTGATTGAGACACTCCACCACTAACTGGTATCATGGGCAGAAGGAGAGAGAATTTCATGACATGCCTCTGCAAGGTGACTTTGTATAAGAAAATGATCAAGTAAATAGCAGTTTCTTGTAATATAGCATAAAAAGACACATGACATTTAAATAAAAATGTTGTTAGTATCTTAGCTTGTTTCAATAAATGTTAAGCAGAAGTATATTTATTCAGGTATTTTCTCCTCTCATATGTTTTGAATCTACAGTCAAATGTTTTTCCTTTATATTCAGTTTCCCATACCTTTTTCCATTCGGAATCGTGTCAATCAGCTTTATAGCTAAAGACAGTGACATGCTGACAGAAGGTGAACACTACACGATCCGGTGTCTGATTAAGTTTGCTGGTTAATGCTCTAAAAATTTGGATAAATGAGTTTTTAAAAAGCTGGTAGTAAAGCCTCATCAAAATTAATCCCAGTTAATAGTATTGTGGGGAACCCATGATGCTGGAGGTGAATAGTACTGAAATCACAAAATCGTGGCTTGAGAAGGCACCAGTTATCTAATTTGAGGCTGTGTGTGTATGTGTGTGTGTGTGTGTGTGTGTGTGTTCATCTTCTTGATGCTTTTGAACCTGTTCTTGGAACTCACTTTCTTCCCATAACTTCATGAGCCATAATGCAATGATTTATTTTTTTTCCCTTCATTCATGAAAGGTCTTTTTTTTTTCTTTTTGCTTATATATATATTTTTCTGTTCCTGCACTATTCAGTTCCCACCTCTTGTTTTGAGATTTTATTCCATGCCTTGCATAGTTTATGACTATAAAAATACCAAATCTTTATCCCAATCTCTGAATTTTCCCAAGTAAAACAGTGTTGAATCTCCAAATATCTAGTATAACTGAGTTCTTCATGGTTACCTGAAACTTATCATTGTCAAAACAAAATTGATTAATTTCTCTCCACATCAACTTTATTAACATTTTCATGTCATCACATTTATATCCATATATGCAAAATAACTATATCTTCAAGGCTTATATATCAGTAGGAACTGAGGCCTACTGCCAATAGCTACATGTGAGGGCTTGGAAGTAGATACCACGAGTCTAGTTAAGCCTTTTGATAACTGCAGCTCCAGCAGATAGCTTGTTTGCAGCTTTATAAGAGATCTACTGCTAGAGACAGGTAGCTAAGCTTCTTCCAAGTTCCTGACCTTCAGAATCTGTATGAGATAATGAATGTTTTTTAAGCTAAGTTTTAGGGTAAACTTTTATATATTAGAAGATAACTAATGCCAACTTTCTAATATAAATAGCATATCCATGTGATTAAACTGTTTTTAAAGTAAAAAGAATGGAGAAGGATCCAGCAGAGCTTTACTGGAGTTGTGCCTTCCTGAGAAGTCAGCCTCGGGGTAGAAAAAGGACTTGGTGGTCCTGGAAGCATGGACAAACTATCCTTGAGGTTCTGTTGGAAATCATAAAGGATTTGAGTCATAAGGATGTTAAAGGTCATGTAAATTAAAACTTTCACCTAAAGCAACCATCTTCTCTCCAGTCTTGACAAATAACTGAAAGGATCTGAACTGAAAAGATTCACTTAGGAGGGATGACAATTATATGGTGGCTATAGTGAGGACCCAAGTCATAGCTCAGGCTCTGGTGAAAGAAACTGAGAAGTCACTCCTTTACCTTTTAATCTTCTAATTATAAAACATGAATAGACAGACTTTTGCTACACAGATGGCAAATCTGGCAATGCTGCTGGCACTATGCATGAAATAGTTGGTTTACAAGATGCTTTCTACTCTAAAACAAAATATTCTTCCAGTGTTTCATGTTCAAGAGTATATTCATCAAATTCCAAAGAGTTTTGGCCTGACTTCAGTTAACAGGTAAGCCGCCATCAAAGAAAGCAAGAGTTCCTCAGACACAGATTTAGCTGGTAAATTGGAAGCATATGCTCGGGATCATGCCACTTTGCAGAATCAAGAGAAGACTAAAGCAGCAGCAGACTCCATGGAAGTTTCAGCTGAGATAACAACATCATTAGCAGTAGCTTTCTGAAGCTTATTACTGGCTTTAAGCATGCACTCATAGGATGTGCTCAGAAAGTGTGATGTTATACGTTCCTATGAAGACTGAAGTCAACCTACCATAGTCTTCTGGACTTCTGGAAATAAGAAATTTGCAAATTGTAACACCCTCTTAAGATATGAATTTTTGAAAATTAAGTGCAGTCCAGTTTTCTGATGCAATATATGTGCTCCTTTCATCACACTGGTTTATGAATTGACAGTGAGGAACAACTTGTCCACCCTAAAAGTATTCAACATGAGTATACACGTTAGAAAGCTTTCCTAGTGGAATAACTTAATGTGTAAAGGAATATCAGAGGCTGGGTAATTTATAAGGAAAATAAATTTATTTGGCTTATGGTTCCACAAGCTGTATAAGCATGGCGTCGGCATTGGTTTAGTTTCTGGTGAGGCCTCAGGAAGCTTTTACTCATGACAGAAGATGAAGGGGGGGCAGTCGTGTCACATGGTGAGAGAGGGAGCAAGAGAGAGAGGCAGGAGGTGCCAAACTCTTTAAGAGTTAAATCTCCTGGTAACTAAAAGAATAAAATCTCACTACAGAGAACTAATTACCACAAGAGCGGCACCAAGCCTTTCATGAGGGAACCAACGTCTTGATTCAAATACCTCCCAACAGGCCCCACCTCCAATATTGGGGATCACATTTCAACATGCGATTTGGAGGGGGAAAATATCCAAACTATATAAGGTACCAAATGCTTCTGCCTAATATTTCAAAAAGTTTTCCAAAAGTGCATAGGACTTTAATCTTTGAATGAGAGTAGAAGTGGCTGACAAGATGCAATATGTCAAACACGAGTAGCAATGGCAAAAACTATAATTGGAGAAAGATTTACACTCATGCAAAATATAAAACAAAGATAACAGTGGAACCACATGGGAGGAACCCATTAACTCATCATTTTGGTTGATTTGAGGTATAAGTCATAGATTCAACATATCTGTTATTATGAAGAAAGAGGCTAGACATTTTTATACATTTATTTGGTAAGATATAAGGAGTAGACCAGAGTGAGGAATGGGTCGAACAATAAAGGATATTGAAAAATATAGACTCATTAAATCTGTAATATGTGTTGCACTATTAGAAAGGTGCTGGCTGATGGACTTCTAATGATTGAGATCAATAATCTGATTGGCACTGTTATTATGCACTTTGTCCTTATATTTTCTCTCTTGGCTTCTATGATATTAACGTAATTAAAATTACTCCACCCAGAAGTTATACAAAACTTCCTTTTGAGTGTTTTGAAAACTTTAGAGAAACTGAATCCATTACTTAACCAGTAAAACTGTTTCAAAAAGTAAGTTATAAATCAGAGATAACATACAGAAATGATAATAAAAGGAGATTTTATGAAGCCACATTTAGTATGCATGGCCACAGCAACTTGAATTATTCATTGTCTCTTAAGGATATATTCTGATGGATGGAAAGGCAATATTGATCAGTGGATGATCAATTGGTGAGGCCCTGACCTCTATCCTGTAAGGTGGTATCAATTAACTAGATATCAACTGCAGCCTTGAGTAAAGTACACAGATTCCTCAAAACAGAAAAAAAAAGTCTAATCGCAGCAATGCAAAGGATATAAGACAAAAGTTACATTGTATCTAAGGATTCACTAGGAAAGAAACATAATGAAGGCACATCTGATCAGGAAAACAGTGGCTCTGTCAATTTCTACATTTAAAAAGGCCCATCCACTGGCTCAGAAAAAGCTTCAGAGGGAAATTTTATACAAAACAAATTTATTACCAACCCAACTGTACCATGGCCTAATGTTCAACAAGTGGATATATCAGTTCTAGATTTGTCTGATGGCTGAGGAAACTGTTTTAGTCAACATAGTGGAAGTGCCATTGTATAAAGACAGACCATTTTGTTCTGTATTTGAAGTTTTCAAAGAATTTTTAGTGCTTTATCACTTAGCATTTATGTATATTGTTAATGATAACAAACAAATTAGCTCTTTGGTTAAATTATTAATAACTGTGGCATCCTAAGGGTCAAAAGAAAATTAAAAATGGGCTTGGCTGGCAGGAACAGAAACAGGGATAGAGGAGAGCAAATGTTCTGAGAAACTGGGCCAGCTCTAAATGGCTCACTTGCAACCAAACATTAAACCCAAACCTGTGCCGGGTCCATCCTGCAGACCCTGGCTGAGAGAAGGATGGAAGGAGTACTCAGACACAGGTATGCAGTGTAAGAGCAGCTATGGGGCTGCTAGTGACTGAAGAAAAGGGCAGCCTCAAACAGCTGGAGCTGCTTGCTTTTATTCAGTACACATATAATGCTGAAAGCCTGGAGCAAACACAATCTGTGGGTAATTAATATTGTTGCCCCTTTCACGGAGCAGTCACACACATGGATGATCAAAGGTCAGTTTCTGGACAACAAAAGTAAATAAGCCATTTAAGATAAATCCCCCTATACTCCCTTGTACCTATTCCTCGCCCTCTGCCTCAGGGTAAGAGAACAGCTGCCTTCAGCTTATTCTCCCCCAAAGTTATGCAGAGCCTTCCAACCTTTCAGAAGGCCTGCTCCTTTCCCTATAGCTTCTCCCACCACTCTGACTGATCCCCCACATGCCTGTACCCAAGCATCCTGTTTCAAGCATTTAGCCCAAGCAGCATGACCATTTAAAAACCCCTCTAGTCTCCACTTCATCACAGACAGCCTTCCCTCTGCTGTTTGGCCCATTGCTCTCTTGCAATATATCTCCCCTTTCTCGAATATATCTGCCTTTCTAAACTTATGACTGTCTTGGTAAATTCTTTTACCACCCATGCTGGCCTCAGGCAGTCATTGTCCATGACATTTTGTGACTCTCTCCCCTCTTCCTTTCTGTCTTCCAACTCGGGACCCTCTGTGGACAGCACCCAAGATGGAAACAACTGACAGTCTATGGCCAGGGCTATACTCTGGTGAAACTGAAAGTTGTCTGCATGGAAGTGTCTGACTACCACCATCCACTCAGGTGAGGGACCTAAGTTCATTTTCTTTTTTCAGACTT
The DNA here is from genome assembly GCF_003255815.1 of Theropithecus gelada. Classification (NCBI taxonomy): domain Eukaryota; kingdom Metazoa; phylum Chordata; class Mammalia; order Primates; family Cercopithecidae; genus Theropithecus; species Theropithecus gelada. The sequence continues at coordinate 127,005,964 of NC_037672.1, forward strand.
CCAGCAGCCAACATCTAGTAGTGCTCTGGTAACTAGTGGCATCTGGCCAGCGCAGCTCCCTGGTATTGCCAGAAGGCCAAAGGGCAAACGTCTGGTTACCCTGTCCAGAGGGAGAAAGGTTGTCTCCTATCCTTTCTGGTCAGAGGTCTCCAATCCCCGCATGTTGCAGAATTATCAGCAGCAGCTCCTCTAGGGCAAATCCACATACATTTTGAGTGACATAAACCATGTCTTCTTCTTACTCTAATTCTCACATAAAGGCAGCCAGACCTCCGGCTCCAAATGTTCCCAAATCAGGTGATCGCCAGTGGCCTCAGAGTGATGAGTCTCCTCATTCCCATCCTTTCTCCTGGGGCTGGTTCCAGGCTGAGTTCTCCCTTCACTTTCATACCTCTGACCTGGACAGGCCATCTAGTGCAAGGCCCCAGTAGTACTGTCCCCAGTGCCGGGAGGTCTTTCCAAATAGGTGCAATATACCTCTAGGAAGGACATCTCAAAAGTACCCCAGTAGACTTGAGTGGTATCCTTTCCCCTGTCAGGACACCTTCAGAAAAAGTGCACTTCATGCCCCAGCAGACATCAGCCTCCAGTGGCTCATCATTTTCCAGTCCCAGCATAGAGCAAACTTTGTGTATTCCTTCAGACTCACCTCTGGGTTGCATCCTAAAACATTGGGACAAATTTCGCTCTCAGACTCTCAAGAAGAATTGCCTAATTTTCTTGTGTAATGTTGTTTGGTCTGTTGATAAACTCTCAGATCAATTAACCTAGACTCTGAATAGGACTTTGGATTTTAATACTCTTTTTCAACTCAATCTGTGTTGTCAAAATTCCTCCAAAAGGCCTGAGGTTCCTTACATCCAGGCTTTTATGTCCCTGGGGTTGGGACCCAGACCTTCAAGGAAACTGTTGAATGTGCCTAGCAAAGTTCTTACCTCCTCCTCCTGACTCCAGACATTTTAGATGAACCTTCTTTCATACTCCCATGGTCAAGATCCTCCCCACCTTCCTTTGACACAGGAGCTAATTATTCTGCCCTAATTAGTTTTTCTGGGCTTACCTTTTTGTCTTTGATCCTTCTCGCCAGCATAGATGGCAGGCCACAGCAGTGATGCTTTATCTCCCCATAGTATGTACCCTGGGGAAAAATGTTTTCACTCAGTCTTTCCAGGTTCTACTAAGCTACTGTCCTATCCCATTACTTGGGACACAATGACAAACTCCAGACTAGCTTTAAATTCCCTGAGCATGCCTGCCCAATATTGGCATTACTAGCTCCTCCCACCAAAAGCCCCAAGGTCCTAAAATCCTCCATTTTACAAGTTCCTCCAGAGGTATGGAATATCTCCACTGAAGAAAGTTCCTTGTTTGCAGACTCTGTAAATATTCATCTGAATACCTAATATTTTCCCTAGGATGCCATAACATGCCTTAAATCTTGAAGCCCAAATGGGCCTACAGACTCTAATAGAAAAATTATTGGTCATGGGGTTATTAAGTCTTTGCAAGTGGCCATAGAACCCTGATGGTAGCTGTTAAAAACTCAGATAGCACATATAGAATGGTACAAGACCTAAGGGCCATCAGTGAGGCAGTAATCCCTATATACCCCAGTTGTTTCCAATCCCTACACCCTTTAAGGGTAAATTCTCTCTGGCACTTCGTGGTTCACAGTATTAGATTTTAAAAATGCCTTATTTTGCATTCCAATACATTCAGACTGCCAATTCTTATTCGTCTTTGAATGGGAAAACCCCTCCACCCATGTTTCTCAACAATGAACCTGGACAGTCCTTCCCCAGGGATTTAGGGATAGCCCACACTTGTTTGGACACACTCTTGTTAAAGACCTGTCCACCCTCCAAATCTTTCCTAATAATGCCCTGCTTCAGTCTAACGGAGAGGAGCCCACAAACCTGCCCCTCTCCTTAAACCCTTTCAAAGATGAGGGACTCTGCCAGAGAAGGACTGGCAACTAGATTTTATACACATGCTTACTTGCTAGTCTTTGTAGATACTGTTACTGGATGGATAAAAGCCTTTCCCACAAAAACTGACAGGGCTTCGAAGTCATCATGGCCCTTTTGGACCAGATACCTCCCCATTTTGGGCTTCCTTGTTCCCTACAGTCAGACAATGGCCCCACTTTTATTTCCCAGATAACACAGGGAGTAAATGAAGCTCTTCAAATTAAATATTACTTACATACATCCTGGCACCCACAATCTGTGGGGAAATTAGAAAGAGCCAAACAAGTCATAAAAAGATTCCTTAACAAATTACACTATATGTCACCCTGAAATCTGACCAAATTCCCACCATTATGGGCCTCATCTCAGTTAACACAGTATTGCTCTGAAAATCAGGATTATACTTTATTTGTGTAACTAATGCTTATGTATCCCTGCTTGTTCTCTAGGATATGTAACTCCACCTCCCAACTCTACACTGCCAACTTAACTGAACTAATGCCAACGCTAGGCCTCCAATAGTCTCCTATATACTGAGATGAAACGGTCATTCACTTAATTTTCACTTAATTTCCTTTCTTTTTTTTTTTTTTTTTTTTTTTTTTTTTTTTTTTTTTTTTTGGGGGGGC